>NW_027071808.1:204411-415628 GCF_002906115.3 Quercus suber | reverse complement strand
AGAATGAAGGTGTATGGATGGAAAGGCACCAACCTTGTTTCACCGTAGATAGTGAGCCATGAGCCTCCACTAACAAGTTGGAACGCACTTTTCCATCAAAGGTGTTCTGAGTGAGACATTGAATTCTTTTGTTTGTCTGAAATGCATTAAGTTTATATTTCTATTAGAGCAATGTGGAGCCATAAATTTAGCAATATGGTTCCATAAAAAGTTATTCCATCTATTTTACCTTCTCACTTTATAAAACACAATAAAATAATATATTTACTACAATAAAATAATATATTTACTACAAAATAAAACAATAAAATAATATATATATAATACAAAATAGTGTGAACACACAATTTAATAATACTCTTTTTTTTTAACCTATGATCTACAGTGCACAGCCACTTTTGGCTGTGCACGATAGCAGTGGAGCCAAATTATTTAGTTTTGGCTCCACCAGTGTAGCCATAAATTTGTATTTGATGATGCTAAAAATAACAACATAACTTTTTAGTACCACCAATACTAATGCTCTATAGTTTTATGCTGCTATAATATCTTATGATGTCTACAATGCATTCCATTACAAGTGTAGTCATGACTTGGTGTAACATCAAAGTCATGTTTAACCAAAAAAAAAACATCAAAGTCATGGCTACAAGAACATTGTTATTAAACGACTTCTAAATTTCTAGTCTTCGTCCATATTTTTATTATAAGTTTGAATCCTCTGTCTGCAATGCATTTCACCTAGATATTTTACACCTAGTTGTATACATGCAGCTAAAAGTTAATAACTAGATAACATTGTAGAAAACATTTCAGCTGATCTAGTAATTGATCAACTTGCAGATGTTTGTATTCGTTCAGCAAGTCCACAATAAGATCCTTCCCTTTCTTTTCTTCCTAAGCATTTCTTCCAAGACTTCAAACAAAAATTCAAAAGTCCTCTAATATCAAAGTACAATATTGAGTTCAGAATTCAACTGCTAATCATAGAGTTTGTACTTTTTATTCATTCTGCCTGAAGGCAACCTGTGACAGGCATATATCCCAGCAACAAGTCCTCGTGTTTCTCATCCAATTATGTAAACACGAGGGCGCACATTGCACGTGTATGTGCGTGTGACTGTGTGTGTCCCAAGTCCCAACTTTGCAAGTGGTCCGCCGGGTCACTTAGAAGAATAGATTCATGGAGGCAAATATTTCTTTTGGCTTGGTGGACAGTCCATAAACAAAAGCAAGGAATTTTGATGAAACGAATAGTTCTTGAATGAAAAGACAGGGTATCAACTCTATCAAGGCATGACTGGCTGTAATAACAAGCTACATTTCGGGACAGATATGTCCTCCATAAGTACAGGAAGCAAAATGATCAACTACAGGGAACTCAGCACATTTAGTTTTAGTACACATCCTGTGCAATATGAATATAGTAGTATCATAAAAACCAGAACCATATTCTTCACTTTCTAAATTGTTTGCCATGATAAAAGGATCTAATGATAACTTTCACTTAAAACACCTAATCGAATCAATGAATTAAAGTAATCTATGTTTTTTTGAATTTTACCTGTTTGCACATAAAGAAAATGCTATTCTGATGTTTTAAGTGAAAATACATCAGATTAGCACTTTCTTTTTGTGGAGCCATATTGCTAAATTTATGGCTCCACATTGCTCTAATAGAAATATAAACTTAATGTATTTCAGACAAACAAAAGAATCCAATGTCTCCCTCAGAACACCTTTGATGAAAAAGTGCGTTCCAACTTGTTAGTGGAGGCTCATGGCTCACTATCTACGGTGAAACAAGGTTGGTGCCTTTCCATCCATACACCTTTATTCTAACAAAATAATTCAAACCCAATACAAAAGAAAGAAACAGGAAAAAGAAAAAGAATAAAAGTTGTTCAAAGAATTAAAGTTCTGCTTTCTCATCTGTCCCTAATTCTTATATGGATACAAAAATGCTTATCAATCAATCAAAGCCCATTTTGTTTCCAATGGACAGCTTCCATGAAGCGGGGCCTCCACATACCAATCATGCCTTAATTTTAAATCATAATCTGGACCTACTTTGATGCAAAAGGATGCTCTTTGCAAATCACAACCTTCAATTCCTGATCAATATATCTGCCCTTGGTGGAGTTTCTTTTTGGATGAGTGTCATGAAATAAAAAGCAAAGATAAAGAGAAAAAAACAAAGTTCTCAAAAGCTAGGATATGATATCCGTTGTGGGTCTTGGAAATATAGATGCTGTGCGTTACTGTAAAGCAGTTATAACGATTAATTTCTTCAAATCCTTAAAAGAGCAGAAAACAAAATAAAAAAGAAGTATATAGATTAAAGACAGAATCTACAAGCTATTGTTAAAAATTACATAGTAAGTTTCCTTTTATGATGTGTCTCACTCTCTCTCTCTAGTGTAATCTAAGAGACCATATTTCTATAGATATATTACATCACCTTGAACCTTGCAAACTCCTCATGGAATCATAAATCAAATTGGTTCTTTATTTTAGTGACATTTGGTGTTTCTTTGGTCTTATTTGACAACTTGCAAGGCTTAGGTGGGTTTTGAATTTTGAATGAAGATAGTGGGGGTAGGTGGGAAAGTGTGGGAAGGGGTTGATTTTTTGACCTATCGGGGTTGATTGCGTGATGTGTGTGGGTACGTGATGACCTGGGCTTTATTAACAACTATAAGGAATCTCAATTGTGACTAGTCCTTTTAATGTATAACGCAGATGTGGCTAGCACTGTTCGTTGGTTCGTTACATATGGTATTTGAGCCGGGCCGGTAACCCCATGTGGGCTCGGAGACACTACCCCACAAAGTGGGCCCTAACGAGAACGTTAGAGATTTAAGTGGGGGAGATTGTGATACCACAATTTGATTGATTGTGTGATATGTTTGGGTGTGTGATGAGTCCCACATCGGGTATTTACTGGATTGAACTGAGCTTTATTAACAACTACAAAGAGCCTCAATTGTGACTAGTACTTTTGAGGTATAGCGCAGATGTGACTATACATGAAGGACGGAGCTATATATTCCTATAGCAACGTTTATAGAAAACACCACTATAGGCTTAGTTTTTTTTTGGTAGTGTTGTGATTTTTAAAATGGTGTTTAAATCAGACTTTTTAAAATAGCTTATCAGACAGTTTTGCAAAATTACAATACTCTCCCTTTCTCCAACCTTAACAACCGGCCACCGCAAGACCCAACCAACCTAACGGAAGAGGAAAAATTATGCATGACAAAGCTATCTGGACAGAGGTGGCACAGATAGATGTGGTATGTACAGACCAAACGGTCACGTAACATCCAGCCCATTATTATGTGGTCTCCAAGGAACCTTAAATAGAAAATACTTGCGACACACGATTAGCCCTGATTTGTAGAGTCCCAACATGAGTAGAATTCTAGAAGATACATACATTAATATGAATCTTCCCACAGGGAAATATCTTGTCCATCACGTTTATGATTCTGGAAGAAGAGACCTATAAGGAAAAGACTTCCGCGCCAAGGAAGGGAGCTCATCCCTCTACTACTATAAAAGTCGCAATATCCTCATAGACCAAGGTACGTATAATTTACCCTCTCTAGCACTCTAGAGTTGTGAGAATATTTCTGACTTAACCTTCGGAGGGTAGTTGGCTGGCACCACACCGGTGCTCTCTGCTAGGTTTCCTTCTTTGTATTATGCAGGTTCACGTTCAAGCGCTAGGTATTGTGTGGCTCACTGGTGAATTTCTCGACATCATCAGTTGGTGCCGTCTGTGGGAAACAATAGTTGAGATTCGTAAGCCATATTGTCGTTTCCTGGATAAAAGGGTTGCATGGTACTCACTCGCTCAATGATAACCACTAACGACGTTCAAGGAGAGGAACCACCCATGATTGCCCTCGAGAGACAAGTTCAAACTCTCACTGCTGCCGTGGAACGCCTCACCAAACAGAACCACGACTTGGAAGAACAGCTGCACCAGAAGAATGCAGCACCGAATGACCAACAAAAAGATCAAGAAGGGACCAGCGCTGAAAGAAAAAATCAGGAGAGATTTGAGGGCAGCCACGCCCCAAGCAGACTGGAGAGGCAGAATTTAAGCATGCCATCCCTCATGGATGCAACTCCACCACATATTGTCGCAAAGATGCAGGCAATGAAGGAGCAAATGGAGGTTATGATGAACGCGCTCAAGGGGAGAGTTTCTAGTGATCTTGACGATTTGGTCAACCGCATCGACTCACCTTTCACTATGGCCGTGAACTCGTTCCCCCTACCCCATAAATTTCGCATGCCACACATAGACAGTTACGACAGAGTAAAGGATCCTCTGAACCATCTAGAAACCTTCAAGACCCTAATGCACCTTTAAGAGGTAGCAGACGAGATCATGTGTAGGGCCTTCCCTACAACGCTCAAGGGCCCTGCACGGATATGGTTCAGCCAAATGACGCTGAACTCCATCAGCACTTTCAAGGAGCTAAGCGCTCAGTTCACCACACACTTCATTGGAAGGCAGTTCACCACACACTTCATTGGAAGGCACATGCATAAGAAGTCCACGACGTGCTTGATGAGTATCAGGCAACGAGAGGACGAGACGCTGAGATCCTACATAACGCGCTTCAATAAGGAAGCGTTCTTGATCGATGAAGCCGATGACAAAATACTGGTAGCAGCTTTCACGAACGGGCTGCGGGAGGGTAAATTCCTGTTCTCTTTATACAAGAACGACCCAAAGACCATGTCAGAAGTACTCTACAGGGCAACTAAATACATGAATGCCGAAGACGCATTGCTGGCTCGGGAGGAAAAGCCTAGAAAAAGGGAGCGACAGAAAGATGCTCGACAGGACCGAGATCGAAAGGATGACAAACGCTCCAAGCCCCCTGCAGGGAAATTCACGAATTTCACCCCATTGACTGCCCCAATAGACCAGTTACTAATGCAGATCAAGGACGAAGGATCCCTGACCTTTCCTGAAAAGTTAAAGGAAGATCCCAATAAGCGATCTAGGGACAAGTATTGCCATTTCCACCGGGATCACGCACATGATACGGCTGATTACTATGACTTAAAACAGCAAATCGAAGCCCTTATTAGACAGGGAAAACTGCAGAAGTTCGTCAGCAAGGAAAGGATGGATCAGCAAAATCAAGAGCAGCCACCTCGACAAGAAAATGAGCGCCTCAGACCACCTATAGGGGATATAAGAATGATCGTAGGGGGCACGACAACTATGGGGTCGTCCAAGAAGGCCAGAAAGGCATACCTTAGGATGGTTTATAACGTCCAGTTAACAAGCTCCATACCAAAGATAGCACGGATAGAGAGCCCGATCATAGGATTCTCAGAAGAGGATGCTCGACGTCTTCACCACCCTCATGATGACGCACTTGTCGTCACCTTACGAGTGGGGGACTTCAACATGCACCGGGTGCTGATCGACAATGGTAGTTCAGCAGACATCCTATACTACCCGACGTTCCTACAAATGAGGATTGATAGAAAACAGTTAATACCGACAAATGCTCCGCTGGTTGGTTTTGGAGGTACGAGGGTATTCCCATTGGGCGTGATCACGCTTTCGGTAACATTACGTGATTATCCTCAACAGATCACTAAGGATGTGACTTTTCTTGTGGTCGACTGCTTATCCGCTTATAATGCTATTATCGGATGACCCACCCTTAATTCATGAAAGGCAGTAACGTCAACAGACCACCTAATGATCAAATTTCCTATAGAGTACGGGGTTGGAGAGCTACGAGGAAATCAGGTGGCCGCACGTGAGTGCTACATTGCCATAATGGAGATGGAAGATCAACAACAGACCATGTGCATAGAAGAGCAACGGACCATGGCCAAGGAAGGGAACCTACCACCTCAAAATGTTGGACGGGCATAATATACAGCACCTATGGAACATGGAGAACCTACGAAAATACTACCTAGAGATAATATGAAGAACAATGGCGCTCCCTAATTTCCCAGTTTATTTAGTTTTTTAGTTTCATTTAGTCAATCTTTTGCTACAATATGTTTTTAAGCCCAAGGGGGCAAGTACTTTTCTACAAATGCATGATTTTTTAAGTAATAAGAGGAATATTCAGACACAACTATGTTTTCCTACCTGCATTCCTACAAAGTTCACAAGATGGACGGATCACCTCAAGAGGGTAAACACTCCCACAAAGTGGACGGATATAAATTGCAGTCCACAAAGTGGACGGATCATCCCAAGAGGATGAAAATTACAAGTCCACAATCCCAAGTGGACGACCAACAAAATGACAAGGTAACACTTTGTCACCTCAACAAGTCCACAACCCTAAGTGGACGACCAACAAGGTGACGAGGTAACACTTAGTCACCTCAACAAGTTCACAACCCCAAGTGGACGACCAACAAGGTGGCGAGGTAACACGGTCACCTCAACAAAGTTCACGACCCCAAGTGGACGACCAACAAGGTGACGAGGTAACATTTAGTCACCTCAACAAGTTCATAACCCCAAGTGGACGACCAACAAGGTGACGAGGTAACACTTAGTTGCCTTAACAATGTCCACAATCCCAAGTGAACGACCAACAAGGTGACGAGGTAATACTTAGTCACCTTAATAGGTCCACGACCCCAAGTGGACCATTAAGGTGACAAGGTAACACTTAGTCACCTCAACAAGTTCACAACCCCAAGTGGACGACCAACAAGGTAACGAGGTAACACGGTCACCTCAACAAAGTTCACAACCCCAAGCGGACGACCATCAAGGTGACGAGGTAACATTTAGTCACCTCAGCAACTTCACAACCCCAAGTGGACGACCAACAAAGTGACGAGGTAACAGGTCACCTCAACAAACTTCACGACCTCAGCAACTTCACAACCCCAAGTGGACGACCAACAAAGTGACGAGGTAACAGGTCACCTCAACAAACTTCACGACCCCAAGTGGACGACCATTAAGGTGACAAGATAACACTTAGTCACCTCAACAAGTTCATGACCCCAAGTGGACGACCAACAAGGTGACGAGGTAACACTTAGTCGCCTCAACAAGTCCGTGACCAAAAAATGACAACCCAAAAAGTGGACGGACAAAAGAAAAAAATAAAATGGACGGATGCATGTCCATTAACAAAAAAAAAAAAGGACGGATGCAGGTCCATTAACAAAAAGAATGGACGGATGCATGTCCATGAAGAAAGTGGACGGACATCCACCAAAAAAAAAAAAAAAAAAGCAAAAAAAAGAAAAAAAGAAAAAAAAGAAAAGAAAAAGAAAGATGGATGCATTGCCGTGAGGATTGAAAGTTTCATCACGCGTCCCGGGGGCAATGTGTCAATGGCCTACTGTGTAGAAGGATGCTCAATCCTACGTATAAGCATAAGACAAATGCCAACAGCAAGACCTCAAGGCTAAACACTACAAAATGAAGCCGACAGATACCTACTCGTCATCCCAATTGGATGGATCAACAACCAAGGATATCGATGATCAAGGATGCCAACGGCACCTAATTCTCATACAAAATTTAAGTCCTATTATCTACGGATGGAAGGACGAACCAAGTCACTCACAAGTGCCTTGATTCAAAATTTAAGTCTTCCTACCTATGGGTAGAAGGACGAACCAAGTCACCCACAAGTGCCTTGGTACAAAATCTAAGTCCTATTACCTACGGGTGGAAGGATGGACCAAGTCACTCACAAGTGCCTTGGTACAAAATTTAAGTCCTACTACCTGTGGGTGGAAGGATGGACCAAGTCACTCACAAGTGCCTCGTAGAAAATTCAAATTTTCCTACCTACGAGTGGAAGGACGAACCAAGTCCCTCACAAATGCCTTGGTTCAATATTTAAGTCCTACTACCCATGGGTGGAAGGACGGACCAAGTCATTCACAAGTGCCTTGGTACAAAATTTAAGTCCTACTACCTACGGGGGGAAGGACGGACCAAGTCACTTACAAGTGCCTTGGTACAAAATTTAAGTTCTACTATCTACGGATGGAAAGACAGACCAAGTCACTCACAAGTGCCTTGGTACAAAATTCAAGTCTTCCTACCTACAGGTGGAAGGACGAACCAAGTCACTCACAAGTGCCTCGGTACAAAATTCAAGTCATCCTACCTACGGGTGGAAGGATGGACCAAGTCACTCACAAGTGCCTTGGTACAAAATTTAAGTCCTACTACCTGCGGGTGGAAGGACGGACCAAGTCACTCACAAGTGTCTTGGTAGAAAATTGATGTCGCGGAAGCCTAAAGAGAAGCACACACGATGCTCCCTTGATGGAACAGAAACTAAACTGTTAGTTCCTGGTAGTAAACCTCGAATCCACGAGGAGTTTCCCTGAATCCACAAGGAGATAAAACTGGAATCCACCAGAAAAGAAAATTTGACAAAAGTCTGTGTTTATTGATAATAGTCTGATTTGCCTCTGACGGCTACAAAACATATAAATACTGAGCAAAAACGTTTAAAACCCTAATTCGCACTAATTAAGCGATTAGGTGACAAAATTACGAATTTTACCAAAAATGGCAAAATTGAGTTAAATGCAGAATCATAAACTACTGACCTTAAGGGTCGTCCCAAAACAGACGGAACCTTATTCTGACTTTTAAACTAAAAGTTATTAAGGAAAAACAAATATTACTATAAATAGCAAAAACATTGTTTTCGGGGCCTTAACGAAGGAATTTGCCTAAAATTTGGCGACGTTTATGGCATCTATCATGAATCTAGATCAGAACGCCGTTTCCCTTCAACTTGCCAAATTTCATGCAATTCCGACACTGTTACCTCTGATGGCCCCTACTGGCACCCCCTTTGATCTTGCGTTGTAACTTCCTGCGCTCTTGCTGCTCCAAGAAGGCATGTGTTGTCTGTTCTACATCAAAAATTCAAATCTTCCTACCTACGGGTGGAAGGACGGACCAAGTCACTCACAAGTGCCTTGGTACAAAATTTAAGTCCTACTACCTACGGGTGGAAGGACGGACCAAGTTACCCACAAGTGCCTTAATTCAAAATTTAAGTCTTCCTACCTACGGGTGGAGGGACGAACCAAGTCCCTCACAAGTGCCTTGGTACAAAATTCAAGTCTTCCTACCTACGGATGGAAGGACGGACCAAGTCACTCACAAGTGTCTTGGTACAAAATTTAAGTCCTACTACCTGCGGGTGGAAGGATGGACCAAGTCACTCACAAGTGCCTCATAGAAAATTCAAATCTTCCTACCTACGAGTGGAAGGACGAACCAAGTCCCTCACAAGTGCCTTGGTTCAATATTTAAGTCCTACTAGCCACGGGTGGAAGGACGGACCAAGTCATTCACAAGTGCCTTGGTACAAAATTCAAGTCTTCCTACTTACGGGTGGAAGGACGGATCAAGTCACTCACGAGTGCCTTGGTACAACATTTAAGTCCTACTACCTACGGGTAGAAGGACGGACCAAGTCATTCACGAGTGCTTTGGTACAACATTTAAATCCTACTACCTACGGGTGGAAGGACGGACCAAGTCACTCATAAGTGCCTTGGTACAAAATTTAAGTCCTACTACCTACGGGGGGAAGGACGAACCAAGTCACTCACAAGTGCCTTGGTACAAAATTTAAGTCTTACTACCTACGCGCGGAAGGACGGACCAAGTCACTTACGAGTGCCTTGGTACAAAATATAAGTCTTCCTACCTACGGGTGGAAGGACAAACCAAGTCACTCACAAGTGCCTTGGTATAAAATTCAAGTCTTACTATCTACAAGTGGAAGGACGAACCAAGTCACCCGCGAATGCCTTGGTGAAAAATTCTAAGTCTTCTTACCTACGGGAGGACAGACGAACCATGTCAGCAAAAAGTGCCTTGGTCAAAATTTGGGNAAGAGGAACAGAAGTCCATGCACGTCCATGAAAAGAAGTGAACGGACACCCCATGTCCATTAACAAAAAAAAAAATGACGGATGAACATACACCCAAATAAAAAATAAAAAATAAAAATAAAAAGGACGGAGGTCTATGCACGTCCATGAAAAGAAATGGACGGACATGCAGGTCCATGAAAAGAAGTGGACGGACACCCCATATCCATTAAAAAAAAAAAAAAAAAAGGATGGAGGTCCATGCACGTCCATGAAAAGAAATGGACGGACATGCACGTCCATGAAAAGAAGTGGACTGACACCCCATGTCCATTAACAAAAAAAAAAAAGTGACGGATGAATGTACGCCAAAAAAAAAAAAAAAGAAAAAAAAGAAAAGAAAAGAAAGAAAAGAAAAAAGAGAGAGATGGATGCATGTCCGTGAGGATTGAAAGTTTCATCACGCGTCCCGGGGCAATGTGTCAATGGCCTACTGTGTAGAAGGATGCTCAATCCTACGTATAAGCATAAGACAAATGCCAACAGCAAGACCTCAAGGCTAAACACTACAAAATGAAGCCGACAGATACCTACTCGTCATCCCAATTGGATGGATCAACAACCAAGGATATCGATGATCAAGGATGCCAACGGCACCTAATTCTCATACAAAATTTAAGTCCTATTATCTACGGATGGAAGGACGAACCAAGTCACTCACAAGTGCCTTGATTCAAAATTTAAGTCTTCCTACCTATGGGTAGAAGGACGAACCAAGTCACCCACAAGTGCCTTGGTACAAAATCTAAGTCCTATTACCTACGGGTGGAAGGATGGACCAAGTCACTCACAAGTGCCTTGGTACAAAATTTAAGTCCTACTACCTGTGGGTGGAAGGATGGACCAAGTCACTCACAAGTGCCTCGTAGAAAATTCAAATTTTCCTACCTACGAGTGGAAGGACGAACCAAGTCCCTCACAAATGCCTTGGTTCAATATTTAAGTCCTACTACCCATGGGTGGAAGGACGGACCAAGTCATTCACAAGTGCCTTGGTACAAAATTTAAGTCCTACTACCTACGGGGGGAAGGACGGACCAAGTCACTTACAAGTGCCTTGGTACAAAATTTAAGTTCTACTATCTACGGATGGAAAGACAGACCAAGTCACTCACAAGTGCCTTGGTACAAAATTCAAGTCTTCCTACCTACAGGTGGAAGGACGAACCAAGTCACTCACAAGTGCCTCGGTACAAAATTCAAGTCATCCTACCTACGGGTGGAAGGATGGACCAAGTCACTCACAAGTGCCTTGGTACAAAATTTAAGTCCTACTACCTGCGGGTGGAAGGACGGACCAAGTCACTCACAAGTGTCTTGGTAGAAAATTGATCAAAAAGTGCCTTGGTCAAAATTTGGGTCCCTTGCGCTATAAATAATTTCAGGCCAGCCTGTCAAAGACTGACAAGTCTTTTAGGATCCAAAACGAATCGTCACCCCACGGGTCCTTTCACTCTGAGATCACGGACCCATAGGGTGAAGAGGGCAACTAAAGAGGAAAAATTATGCATGACAAAGCTATCTGGACAGAGGTGGCACAGACAGACGTGGTATGTACGAACCGAACGGCCACGTAACATCCAGCCCATTATTATGTGGTCTCCAAGGAACCTTAAATGGAAAATACTTGCAACACACGATTAGCCCTGGTTTGTAGAGTCCCAACATGAGTAGAATTCTAGAAGATACATACATTAATATGAATCTTCCTACAGGGAAATATCTTGTCCATCACGTTTAGGATTCTGCGAGAAGAGTCCTATAAGGAAAAGACTTCCGTGCCAAGTTAGGGAGCTCATCCCTCTACTACTATAAAAGCCGCAATACCCTCATAGACCAAGGTACGCATAATTTACCCTCTCTAGCACTCTAAAGTTGTGAGAATATTTCTGACTTAACCTTAAGAGGGTAGTTGGCCGGCACCACACCGATGCTCTGTGTTAGGTTTCCTTCTTTGTATTGTGCAGGTTCACGTTCAAGCGCTAGGTATCGTGTGGCTCACTGGTGAATTTCTCGATATCATCACTAACTGACCCACAAGTTTAAGAGAGAGATGAGGAGTTGTTGTTGGAAAAGCTCTTCTTTGAAAGGAGTTCAAAATCTTGCCTGGAATTGAAATGGTTGAAGAGCACCTCCACGTTTGAGGTTAAAGAATATTATAGCTCCTTCTACCCTCCTACTCTTGTTTCATTCCCATGGAGAATGATATGGCAATCGAAAGTTCCTCCAAGGGTGGCTTTCTTTTCTTAGTCTACTTCCTTAGGTAAGATCTTAACAACGGACAACCTTCGTAAAAGACGTGTGATAGTGCTTGACTAGTGCTATATGTGTAAGAGATGTGGGGAGTCGGTAGATAGGTGTTGCTTATGTTGTTGTGATGGAGAATTTGTGGATCATCTTCTACTTCATTGTAATTTTTCTCATGCCTTATGGAATGAAGTTTTTGAGGTGTTTGGGATTCAATGGGTAACGCCAAAGACAGTTAGCTCTCTTCTCTTTGCTTGGAGAAATTGGTTTGGAAAGCACCTA
Source organism: Quercus suber (assembly GCF_002906115.3). Classification (NCBI taxonomy): domain Eukaryota; kingdom Viridiplantae; phylum Streptophyta; class Magnoliopsida; order Fagales; family Fagaceae; genus Quercus; species Quercus suber. The sequence continues at coordinate 403,157 of NW_027071808.1, read as the reverse complement.
TCAACCATATGAAATATGGTCCCAGCATGTATAATGTGGTTTGTTTGGCTGGAACGTAAAATACTCGCATTTTTGAAGACAATGAGAGACCCTTAGACCTCTTAAAGTGCCTGTTTGGTTCAGCATTTTTGGGCAAAAAGTCACGGTAGTGTTTTCAAACTGGCGTTTTAGGGGAAACCTTAACTCAAATCATGAATATATATATATATATATTTTTTTTTTTTTTTTTCTTCCCCTTGTTTAGTTTCTTGTTTGAAGATCGTGCACTCCTATTTTACCTTTTTTTTTTTTAACAATTCATTTTATCCAGTTATAAAAAAAAAAAAAAAAAAAAAAAAAAAAAAAAAAACTGATTGGCTAGGCTGAGGAGAAAGCACAAAAGGAATGTGTGTCTATTAGCAGTTATCAAGCTACAAGAGTTTAGTCAATTCATCTGATTGAACTTCTACATGCATTTTAAGTTATAAAATGAATTTATATGTGGATATAGGAACAAAGAAGTATAAAGATACAGAAAATTCAAAAGCTCAGTTGTTGATACTTCATTGTAGCTATTCTCTGAATAGTAACCGGTTCTGCAATTGCTATTTCGCTTTTTTGAAACAGCTCTTTGTAAGAGCTTTTTGGTTTCACTATTAATGGTACTTTAAATATTTGCAACTGTTAAGAACTAACAATTTTTCATTGATCTTTTATTTTTTTTTTTTTTTTTGGTTGTAGGACTCCAAGTTGGATGTTACTATCGGTCCCTATGAGACATATGAAGATGCGCTTTTTGGGTACAAGGTATTATTTACAGGGATCTGTTGAGCTTCTTTCATGCTCATCATCTTTAATTGTAGTGTAAGATTGAGATGGTTTATGAACATCAATCTGGTAAAGTGCATATGCCAATCCACTTTAGGCATCTCCACCCATAAGAATGGGGATGAAAGTAAAACTGCCTTAAACGTGAAATCTGCATTACAAGCCAAATATTTGTGGAGCGAAACATGTGAACTTCAGCGCTTACTTGATATTGGTTTGCCTTGGTAGTCTCAAATTATTCAATATCCCATTGACTCATTTGTGTAGATGAAAAAGGACCTTTGCACATTGAGGATGTATTGCATGATAGACAGTCCGTTTCATGCTTTCTCTATCCTAGAGGACTTAAGGAAATCTAACTTCACAAACCTGTATGTGTATATATGCGTCACTACTTTAAAGGAAATATTTTCCTGATGTGTTGTGATAGCTGAAGAGATGAACCTTTGGTATATTCTTTTTGATAAGTAATAACGCATTAATTAAGCACAAAGGGGCGCAACCCATGTACACTAGATATGCACAACAGGTAGTATTCTTATTAATTTTCTGACGATAGGTGAAATGACTGCTTAAGCAAGGATATTGTTACAGTTTCTGAGGCAAATGGTGAGAGCAGTCTACAACAAAATGTAAACTTTCTAGAAAGCATTAATCCTGCTTTATATTTTTTCTGAAGCAGGAATATATGGCTATTCTTCCCATTCTTTGTTCACTGTACTATGTAGCACATTATTGCATCTAATTGCAGGAAACATTTGAAGCATTTATTGGAGTTCGGGATGACAAAGCAACTGCTCAACTTCAACTCTTTGGCGATAATTTAAGGGTACTCTTGTATATTTGTTTTTCACTATAGATCCTCTATTTCTTCTCTCTCTTTTTTCACTTTTTCTTTCTCCACCCAGTTGGTTGAAGAACTGTAACCACATAAACCCAACCCACAAGGGGTTGAACCATGGCTTGGACCTCATCAAGTAGGGTAAATTCCAGTTGGCCAAAAGGGACAGTGGCCTACATAGTTGTAAGAGCTTTCATTTCCTCCCTATATTTTTGCTTCAGTCAATTACTAAAAGGATTTTTATTGTTATAGATTCTGGAACAAAATCTCCCGATGGACAATGTACAAATCTGAAGATGTGATTGCAGCTCCTATTCGTGTTATTCAGCATCTTTATAATGCAGGGGTGAGCTTGTAGAATGTTTGAAAAAATTATTTCTTAATGATTGTATTACTTGCCCAAATTTATTATTTTATATTCCATGATAATACAACTAAAAAATAAAAAAATAAAAAAAATAAAGCTTGAGTAGTTAAAATGAAAGTTATTGTCAGACATCTACATTGCATAATGAGAAGCTCATTCTTTTATAATATATAATGAAGATCGTTTTTTTTTTTTATAGGTAAGTATAAAACTTCTATTCAAATGAGAAAAAAATTACAACCACAGTACACAGGGAGTGAACAGAGGGTAATAAAGATCAAAGCAGAGTACAAAAGTCTTAAATTTCCAGAAAATTAGAAAATGAATGGCTACTCAATGCAGCCATCCAGTCAAAAAGAGTGCGGAGCAATAACAACTTTATTGAGTCGCAAAATATGAAGATTTAGGATCAAGTGAGAATAATGAGGAAGAGAAGAAACGAGAGAGACATTAAAAATTAAGAAAATGTAAGGGCATAACTCATGAAGCCCACACCTTAGCATATATTTATATTAGGGTTTATATCATGATTACAAAAATGCCCTTATTAACATGCCAATTCTTGGAAGACACTCGCAAAAAGAAGTCATGAGCTAAAGGCTTGGTGAAAATATCACCCAATTTATCATCCTAATGAACAAAGTGAGTGACAATTTGTTTTTTCATCAATAAATCCCAAATGAAGTGACAATCAACTACAATATATTTGGTACGATCATGGAACACGGGATTGTTAGCAATAAAGATGGTGGTCTGATTGTCACAATACCTCTGCATAGGAATAGGAATATCAGGGATTTTTTTAAAAATAACTACAAAACTCAAACAATATTATTAGTTAGGCAACGTTTCAAACATATTGCATTACTAACAATTCGACTTCAGAGGAGTCAATTTTACTGTTCATATCTATTTTTTGCCAGTTGAGTAGATAAAGAAATCGAGTCCTTTGGAGTCATTTTTTATACATAGAAATCGACTTCAGTGGAGTCGTTTTCAATACAAAGAAAACGACTCCACTAGAGTCGTTTTCTTTGTATCCAAAAAACACAGCAACGCGAACACAACTTCGTTCTTCGTTCTGTAAAAACCCAGTCCTTTACCGTGACCGAAGAACGAAGAACGAACCCAGCAACACCGATTCTGACCGACGAACCCAGGCGACACCAACGCCTGGGTTTCTTGCCGACGAACCCAGGCGCCGATTCTGACCGACGAACCCAGCAACACCGACGAGCAAACGAAGAACCCAGGCACCGATTCACCAAACCCCGACGAACCCCAGCAACACCGACAGCAAATGTCTAACACGCTCAGATCGGATCAGTGGAGGAGAAGAACACGCTCGTTGGTGCCTGGGTTCGTCGGCGCCTGTGTTCGTTTGCTCATCGGTGTTGACGCTTGTCGGCGCCTGTGTTCGTTTGCTCGTCGGTGTTGCTGGGTTCGTTTGCTGGGTTCTTCTGTGACGGCATGGGGTTTTTTAACACAACTGAAGAGCTAGTTGTGTGGAGTTGGTGTTGCTGTGTTTATTGGCAAATCGACTTCAGTGGAGTCGTTTTTAATACAAAGAAAACGACTCCAGTGAAGTCGTTTTCTTTGTATTGAAAACGACTCCACTGAAGTCGATTTCTATGTATAATAAATGAGTACAAAGGACTCGATTTCTTTATCTACTCAACTGGCAAAAAATAGATATGAACAGCAAAATCGACTCCTCTGAAGTCGAATTGTTAGAAATACAATATGTTTGAAACGTTGCCTAACTAATAATATTGTTTGGGTTTTGTAGTTATTTTCTAAAAAATCCCGGAATATCAACACAAAGTCACGAAGGAGAGACGGAACTCATAACATCTTAGAAGTAGTATGAGCCATAGCTCGATACTCTGCTTCAAAACTAGAACAAGCAACAACATTCTGCTTTTTATTGCGCCAAGTAACAAGATTTCCAGTAACAAATGTACAATAGCCAGAGGTGGACTGACGATTAGAAAGACTACCAGCCCAGTTAGCATCACTAAAACCAATGACATACAGAGGAAACAACTTGTACAAAAGTCCTAGTCCAAGAGCCCCCTTCAAATAATGCAAGGTACGAAAAGTGAGGATGGCGAGCAACCTGCATAAATTGACTAACTGTACCAACTACAAAAATAAAAGTAATGCTAGGACGATCATAGTATGGTAACTTCCCAATGAAGCGGCGGTATCAACCAACATCTTCAAGTCAGCGATACCAACGGATTCAGTTCTAGAGATAATAATGTCATCCACATAAACAATTAAAATAATAGTGCCAGTGGAAGAGTGACGAACAAAGACATAATGATTAGAAATAGATCGCTGGAAACCATATCCAAGTCAACGGCACTAAATCGATCAAACCCATGCATAAGGAGATTGCTTCAAACCATACAACGCACTTCGTAATCGACAAACAAGATGCTCACTACCAGAAACAACATATCCAAGGAGTTGATCCACGTATGCTTCCTACCAAAGTTCTCCATGAAGACAGGCATTCTTGATACCAAGTTTATACAAAGGCCAAGAACAACAGATAGTAGGATCCAAACCAAATTCAGACGTGCCATAGGATTTTTTTAGAAAATAACTATAAAACTCAAACAATATTATTAGTTAGCCAAGGTTTGAAACTATTTTGGTTTCTAACGATTCGAGTATAGAGGCGTCAATTTCCCATCGCACAAAAAGCTGAGCTGGATAAAGTGTCCACGTAGGCTGAAAATTGAGCCCTAAGAAGTTGCTTTTCCTTCATTGAAGTGGAGTCCAGAGGACTCGGTTTAGCTTAACAGAAACTGAGTCCTCTGAACTCGATTTCAGTTCAACCCAATACCTAGCAATACCGATGAACGAAGCACGATTTCAACAAAAACAAAGAACAAACATAGAACCCAGCAAACGAAGAACAAACTCGATTTCAACGAAGAACAACAATGCAAACCCAGCAACCCAGGCACCGATTCTGACCAAACCCCGGCGAAAGCTTCAGGCGATGGAATCGGATCGGATGTGGTTTCTCGGCGCTGCTTCAGTGGAAGAAAGAATCAATGACATAAAAACCCAGCAACCTAGGCAGCAAATCGGATCAGATGTGTGGTTTCTCACTGCCGCTCTAGTGAAGGAGAAGAACACGTTGGAGAGTGAGTTTGAATTGTTTTGGATTTGAGTTTTTCATGGGTTTTTGGGGCTTGGAAGTGGAGAAACCTAGGCAGCATTTGGGGAAAAAAAAAAGGAAACGGAAGAACAAGAAAAAAATCCGTGTAAGTTTGAGTTGTCTTTGGCTTAACTGAAATCGAGTTCAGTGGACTCGGTTTCCATTAAGCTAAACCGAGTCCTCTAGACTTGACTTCAATGAAGGAAAAGTGACTTCTTTGGGCTCGATTTCCGGCCTACGTGGACACCAGCTCAGCTTCTGGTGCGATGGGAAATCGATCCCTCTGTACTCAATTCGTTAGAAAGCAAAATAGTTTCAAACCTTGGCTAACTAATAATACTGTTTGAGTTTTATAGTTATTTTCTAAAAAATCTCGTGCCATAGGAAAGAATGTCTCTAGACAGTCAACTTCATATGTTCATGTGTACCCTTTGGCAATCAACCATGCCTTATGGCGCTCAACAAAACCATCAGGGAGGTACTTGACAATGTATACCCAATGACAACCTACTGTTTTTTTGTTTCCTAGAGGGAAGAGTAGTGAGCTCCTAAGTCTGATTCTTATAAAGAACACTAATTTCCTCATCAATAGCATGTTTCTATCCGAATGAATACAAGACCTGCTTATAAGATGAGGGAATAGAAATAGAGGAAATTGTACAAGCAAGTGAATGCAGGCAAGGTGAAACATGACTATAGGACAAAAAAATGATCAATCAGGTGCTGAGTACAAGTACGTTTACCTTGTCCTAAAGCAATAGGCAAATCATTAGTCAGTGGGAGAGAGTTTACCTCATCCTAAAGCAATCAGCAAATCATTATTCAATGGGAGAGAGGCAAATGAAGCATGAACCTTAGATGAAGAAGATGTAGCATTGGTGCTATATGACACAACATGCTGATCTGAAGATCGTCGATAAACATATAAAGGAGGATTAGTAGGATGGGAAGCCAATGGTCTTGGAGGAGGAGGAGGAGATAAAGGTATTGGAAGTGTAGGAGACGGGATGGAAACCTCTCCTTCATGATTGGAGATGAGATCAGGTGATAGACACTGACTAGGTGGAGAGGAAATGGGGTGGACTCAAAAAAGGTAACATTAGCACTCACAAAATAGCAACGGAATTCAATACTATAACAAATGAGCTATGACGACTTCTCCTGCTTTGGAGTGTAAAATAATCTCTGCACCATGCAGGAAACATGTTCACCCTCTTCATCTGCAATTTCAGAATCTAGTAAATCATCATCACCATAATCCTATTCTCCTAATTCTCCACCATATTCATCCTAATCTGCAAGACGTACAAGGCTTATATGCTAGACGTACACTTGAATTATGACCAGGCTCACCAAACTAGTAGCAACGGTTTGCAATAGATCTGGTATAAGGGTTCTTAGCAGCATCCCTATTATACCCCACTAGTCTACCTTGGAATAGTACTATTGCCACCTTTAGTTCCTCACCTCCCTACAACTGATAAATGGACTAGAAATTCTTCTCCAGCTACGTGAGACTTCTCCAACTTCATCTCTGATCCAAGCTTACTAGATTTAGCCCTTGAGAGAAGAGAGGAGAGGGGGGGGGGGGAAGCCTAAACTTGTTATGGGACTTGGGCTTAGACGTATGGAGTACATCAACAGAACAATGATAGAAAAATGGAATGGGAGCATACTGACAGACAAAGATAGAAATGGGGTAAGAACTAATAACGATAACCTTAATGTTGGGTTCCCTCTTCTAGTATGGGGTCATGGGTGTGGAAATCAATCCTGGGCGGTAGAGATACCTTTCGGAATTTGTTGAAAAATTGGAGTAGGAGTGGATGTTTGAACTCCTCGTGGATTCCTTACTGGATTTAACGGCTCACCTCAACACATGAGCCAGGCGATTAAGTAGGTGTTTGAGCTCATCTTGACAAACCGTGAAGATGGAATAGACAAGAAGTTTACTGGCTATTTGAATCAGTAACTGCAAAAACATGCTGAAGATTCAGCTCACTCAAGCACTTCTAGACCCTAATTAGAGTGGAGACTTCTCAACAAGAACTGTTTAGTGGACCGGCCAACACAACTAGAGAGAGTGGTCCTATGCCTAAAGTAAAATGGAAGAAGTCGTGGAGACTTAAAATTCATGACAATTAAAACTCTGGAAATTCATTCCATAACAAAAGTGATGCTAAACCTGATATTTTCAATAGAAGACCTAAACCGCATGATGTGTAATGCAGCCCAAGAGTCCATAGAGCACCCGTTCTTAAAGTGCCTAGTGACTCGGAATTTGTGGTTGTCCAACGACTTTTAGAATTGAAGAGCTCAACCTATCATCTATGGAGGATGGATCCAAATAGTGTTCAATCCAAAAAGCTCCATCAAGGTCCCACTAGAAAAGGCAGAAATTTATCAATGTATGCTACCATATGTTGTGATGTGATCTGGATGCAAAGGAATAGTCAGATGGTACGTAGGACTATGACTGATCCAATCTAGGGAGCGCATCTCAACCTACAAAAACTCATTTGCAAGCATGGGAATCCACTACTGAGTCACAAAGGTACCAGAACATGAACACCTCTTCATCCCCCTTTTGTCAAAGTTAATTTTGATGCAGTGTTAACAAACAACCAAACATGTTTTGCGACAGATGGCCATGACCATAAGAATGGCATTATTTGGTTTGTATTAAGATAATAAGGATGGATGGTCCCTTTATAGCAGAAGCAAGAGCAGCACTCAAAGCTTTGTTCTAGAAAGGTTTTGATGGAGGGAAATGAACTAAAAGAAATTCAACAAATCCAAAGTTCTCTATACAGATCTCACTAGTCCATAGAACCACTAATAGTGGATACTAGCTTAGCATCAAATTCATGCTATTGTTGGCAAGCTTTACATTAAGGCTGCGTTTGTTTCGACTTCAAACTACCTCCGGAAATCAATTTCCGTAAAATAAGGGTGTTTGGCTGCTTAGGAAAATTGGGTCAACGGAAAATAATTTCCCCTTTGACCGAAAATAACCCCAAACCAGGCGGAAATGCTTTTCACCTTCTATTTTCCCTTAAACCAATTTCCGGAAAAAACTCTCTCAACTCTCCAAGCTCTCTCACGCAGCAACTCTCTCTCACACAGCAACACAAAGCTCTCTCACACGCACTCAGCAGTACTCCGATCCAGTCCAGACCAAAGCTACAAGCTCCAAGCTCCAAGCTCAGCAACAAGTTCAGACCTCCGATCCGGTCCAGACCTCCGCTCCAAGCTCCGATCCGCTCCAGCGACCCAGACCAAACCTTCGCACAAGCAACTGCCGGCGACCTTCGACCCAGCGCAACCCAGAGCAATCGCACGACCCAGAGCAATCGCAAGCTCGGAGCAATCGCACGACCCAGAGCAACCGCCAGAGCAACCCATCGCCTTCGACCCAGTGCAACCCATCGCCTTCGACCCAGAGCAACCCACGAACCTCGACCTCGTCGCCGACGGTGCCATGTCGCCTCCACACTCTCTCTTCCTCGATCTCTCCGTTTTTTTTTTTTAATTTGATTGTTGTTGTTGTTTTTTTTTTTGGATGAACTGATTATTGTTGTTGTTGTTGTTGTTGTTGTTGTGTTGTTGCCGGAATTTGCTGCCGGAAATTGTTGTTGAATTGGATGTGATGTTGAAATTTTTTGTAATAATGTGAAAAATTTTCCGGAAAATAACATTTTAGAATACATCCAAACACATGAAAATATTTTCCACAACAATTTTCATAATTCAACCAAACACTTAAAAATATTTTCTTTTTTCGGAAAATAGCATTTCCGGAAAATATGTATTTTCCGGAGAATGTTTTACACGAAACAAACACAGCCTTAGTTAGAAAGTGTAATTCCTAAACCCTCACTATTGCTCATTGGACTTTGCTTTGTAACATTGAAGAAATTATTCCCATAACTAAGCTAATACCCTATTGGCTTCCTTTTAATTATTCAACTCTTTGGACATTTTCTTTGCTATTAAAATGTTGCTTCCAATTGTATAATTGTCTCCCAATGTCGTGGTGTGTCTTCTTCCATTGCTATAGAGGTCGTTTAGGCAAATTAGAATTGTTTACTGATTTTCTCTTTTCACTTTGATGTGGTTTTCCATAACTTATTACGGCAACTATAGATGCTCTGTGTATGGTCAAGTCCATGCAAGCATGGATGATAAACTGATATACATATTATTCGGAGTCCTTACAATTCTCTCATTATCAGGACGCAAGACTGAGACTTAGAGTGGGTAGTCAAGTGAATAGGCCGAAGTGTTCCTAGTATTCTGATTCTCATCATAAATATAGTTGAGGGGCCTTAAATATCTTCAAAGTAAAAACTTTTTTGGTGAAACAAAATTTACCAAAAAACTATAAATGGATAATTTATTGGACGTGAATTCAACCCTTCTAGTTTTGATGGAATCAATAAATAATAAAAACTACCAAAAAACTATAAATGGATAATTTATTGGATGTGAATTAAACCTTCTAGTTTTGATGGAATCAATAAATAATAAAAACTAATGTTGAAAATGAAAATCAGTTCTTGAGGTGGCCCCAAAACTAGAAGTGATTGCACAATCTAAGAGGAAAAAGTGTTCCATTGCAACTTTCAAAGAAAGGATTGAGAATCAAAGAAAATTTTCTTTCTCCACGAAGAAGACTGTTTACCAAGGCTTTGAAGTTTGAATAGAAAACATGAAAAATTAGGATTTTTTTTTTGGTAGTGCCAAGAAACTACACATTTGATGAGGGAGAAGAGCTTCAACCCATGGGGGGGGGGGGGGGGGGGGATTTTTTTAATTTGATTGTTGTTGTTGTTTTTTTTTTTGGATGAACTGATTGTTGTTGTTGTTGTTGTTGCCAGATTTTGCTACCGGAAATTGTTGTTCAATTGGATGTGATGTTGAAATTTTTTGTAATAATGTGAAAAATTTTCCGAAAAATAGCATTTTAGAATACATCCAAACACATGAAAATATTTTCCACACCAATTTTCATAATTCAACCAAACACTTAAAAATATTTTCCTTTTCTGGAAAATAGCATTTCCGGAAAATATGTATTTTCCGGAGAATGTTTTACACGAAACAAACACAGCCTAAATGGGAAAAAAAGGGGTCCAAGTACAAAGGTAGAGTATGCTACAAAACACTCGAACAATAAAAAATAAGAGAAACAAGTTAAGAAAGAGACATGCCATCTAGAAGGATAACTATCCATAACTACAGAAGGGAAACATGAGAAAGCCTGATTCCAAGCAAATAAAGTGCGCACTAACTGCAACTTAAGCTGATCCACCAAAGTTCTTTATCTTCAAAGATGTGCGAATTCCTCTCTCCAAGTATTCCACATCAAACAAAAAGAAATCACACTCTAGACAGACAACCTGCCCCTGTCCTTTTTAGCATGCAAACCAACTAGTGCGGACACAAGGTACAAGCTCCCAATTATACGCATAAATGGGAGGAAGAGTAAAAAGAAGACGGCCCAACCTGTGGCCTTATGGATGGAGTTTGCTAGTAATTGGGCTTGAAGATTAAGCAAGCCCAAGCATTTAATAATTAGGGTTTTTTTTTATGCATCTTGTTGTTTGCTATTTAAGCACTTTTTCTGATTATTGTAAGGCAGCTTTGAGAATTATAATAAACCAATCTCTGCAGACTCCTAGGATTTATCCTTTGTTTTTTTCAGTTTTGGTATTAGAACCAGGTTTCTGGTCCAAGGAACACAACCGTAGACAACCAGTTGAAGAAGCAAAACCATCAAAGAGCAAGCCAACCAAATATGACATTACCCTTCAAGTTTTTACCCTATGAGATCTTGAACAATCCCAAACCAGTCCCTGCAGTCCGTATATACCCTCTTTACCCACATGAGTTTTTCATCCCCAAACCAACAGAGAAGCCAGCAACCCCTTCCAAGTTGGTGACCATCATCCGTGCTTGCCTTTGATCACAAGACCCACAAACCACAAAATAAATAAATAAATAAAAGTCACCCATGCAACACCCATCAGCCCACTAGCCGCTAAGACCCATCATCAATCTTGATTGCCGCTACTGAGGTTGTCGAACCACTGCCAATACTAGGACCCGAGACAAACAGCCACCATTCCTCCATGTTTCGTGCCGCCGCTATCTTCCCCGTGAGTTTTTCATCTCCAAACCAACAGAGAAGCCAGCAACCCCTTCCAAGCCGGTGACCATCATCCGTGCTTGCCTTTAATCACAAGACCCACAAACCACCAAAAAATATAAATAAATAAATAAACAAATAAAAGTCACCCACGCAAGACCCATCAGCCCACTAGCCACCGAGACCCATCATCAACCTTGACTGCCGCTGCTGAGGTCGTCAAACCACTGCTGATACCAAGACCTGAGACAAACAGCCACCATTCCTCCATGTTTCGTGTCGCCGCTATCTTCCCCATCTTCGCACCGCCACCAGTAGTTGATCTCTAGTGCCAGTCAAAGTCCATCACAAAGAGTTTTTCATTTTAAGTTTCTTTAATATTGTATTTGAGTAGTGTATTTTATTATTTCGCAAAAAATAAAAAATTTAACCAAGCAGTAAAAGAGCCCAAACCCGTGACAAACTAGCATAAGCCCAAAAGCATGTCATCCAAGTGGGCTTCCGTTACAAGGATCAGGTTTTCTTTCTTTGTTGCTTTGGTAGACTCAATTTGTCATTTTAAATACATCGCTAGTTTCTTAACATGCATACCCCACCATTGGTTTATTTAATTTACCTTTGCTTTGTTAGCTAATTGCTGTGTTGGCCATCTGTTTCTTTCAATACCCATTAAAAAAAAAAAAGTTATCTGTTTCGTTTGATTAGCCAAAGCCAAAAAAAAAAAAAAAAAGTGGCCTTTGAAGAATCCGATTCTCTTTATTAATTGTTGAGATTTCTATTTTGTGGAAGTTTCAATTCATTTGGGCTATCTCTCAATTTTGTGAACACTGTCACTACTTGACTGCAATTTATTCCTTTGATTCATTGATCTAGTCTCTACATGCACTCTTGTTTGACCTTGATTGTATATTGAGAATTGGTTACTCGAATTTTTGGGAATCTCAACTAAATTCATAAATATAGTGGTGCATGCATCTATGTAGTGGTTGCATCATGTCAAACATTGAAAATCAATCCACTTCTGAGCCTAAGTCTTCCTTAGAGCAAACCATGGAAAGCCTAGCAAAAATAGTCCATGCTTTACTAGAGAGGGTAGAGCGAGTTGAAGCATCTCAAAAAGAGACTATTAACCATGAAGGAGATAACATGCTTAAACAAAATCATCATGGTCCCAGGGATTATGATGATAGGATGTCCAAGGAAAAGATAGAAGCACCCACCTTTGATAGCTGCCTAAACCCATGGGTTTTCACTAATTGGGTATGTCAGATGGAGAAATTCTTTGACTATTACCATTGGGTTGAGGATAAGAAAGTGAGAAATACCAAGATGAAGTTAATTGGAAAAGCCGACATTTTCTAGGAGGACCTTAAGGATACCCTTAGGCAATAACGTGAACCCCTTATTACTGATTGGCTTGAGATGAAGGATGTACACTCGAGGGATTATCTTCCTCCAACTTATAGGAGCTCCCTCCTTGAGGAATGGGATCACTTGAAGCAAGGCACTACTCCTATGGCTGAATATATAGAGAAATTCAAGGAGTTCAAGAGGTGCATTCGAATAGTCAAGGAATAGGTTGTCACACTCAATAGGTTCAAGAAAGGTTTAAATGCTAACCTACTAGGCGAGATTATCACCCGATGCGCCACTACCTTAGACCAAGCATATGACCTTGCTAGGAATTGTGAATTAGCATCCAAATCTATCTTTTGGTGACGTTTTGAACTTCGAAGTATCCCTACCAACCCTCAACCTTTTGGTAGCAAATCTAGACTTGCCTTACCCCCTCCTAAGGTCAACCCCAATAGCACCCCAATAGGAAAAGAGGACAAGGGAAAAGGTGTGGTCAATGAGCCTTCAAGATTAGGTTCTCGCCTCCAATGTTTCAAATGCAATGGGGTTGGACATATTGCAGCTAAATGTCCCTTTAGAACCATTGTCATTCAAGAGGATGATGAAAAGGTAGAAGATGTTGAGGAGCTTGTGTATGACCTAAATGTTGAAGAAATCCAAGATGTTGAAGCAGAATGGGAAGATGATCCTAGCTACCTCGTGTGCATTAGAGTCATCTCTCCTTAAGTTGATGATTTCAAGGACATCTTTGGTGTCCCAGAGTGAATGTGGTAAGATGTGCATTGGTAGAACAGAGAGACATTGATAATTGGTGAAGAAGTGTCATCTTCCAATTTTACACCAAGTGTGGGGACAAAACTTGCAAGGTTATTGTAGATAGTGGGAGTTGTATTAATGCGATGTCCTCTAACATTGCTTCCCACCTATGCTTGAAATTGATCACACGCCCTAACCCATATAAAGTGTCTTGGGTAGATACCTCCTCCATAGTCATAAAAGAAAGATGTGTTGTTCCACTTCAATTCCTCACCTACAAGGTTGAAATATGGTGTGACATGATTCCCATAGATGTAGGGCATATTATCTTAGGTAGACCTTGGCTTTATGATTTAGATGTCACCCTTCATAGGCTATCCAATTCTTGTTCATTCATGTTTGAAGGTAAGAAAATTGTGCTCAATCCTTTGAAACCCAAGGTAATCGACTTGAGCAAGAAGAAAGAAGTAGCAAAGGCAAAAGGTTTGAACATCATAAGCTCAAAGGCATTTGAAAGGGTAGCGATTTAAGAATCAGTTGTGTTTGCCTTAGTTGCCAGGGAACTTCATGGGGAGGCTCGAGAGGAGCAACATAAAGAAGTGAAGTCAGTGTTCCAGGAATTTAAAGGTGAGTTCCCTAAGGAATTCCCCGATCATTTACCACCCATGTGTGACATACAACACGCCATAGATTTTGCGCTTGAAGCGACCCTACCAAACTTGCCTCACTATAGGATGAACCGTGCAGAGCATGCCAAGTTGCAAAGGCAAGTAGAAGAACTAATTAGAAGGGGATTTATTCATGAAAGTATGAGTCCTTGTGCAATCCTTGCACTCTTGACTCCAAAGAAAGATGGAACTTGGAGGATATGTGTTGATAGTAATGCCATCAACAAGATCACTCTGAAATATCGTTTCCCTATCCCTCGGTGGGATGACATGTTGGATATGATGGCTGGAGCAACAATCTTCTCAAAGATAGACTTGAAAAGTGGATATCATCAAATTAGGGTTCGTCCTGGCGATGAGTGGAAAACTGCCTTCAAGACGAAAGATGGTTTATATAAGTGGATGGTTATGCCTTTTGGATTGTCCAATGCTCCTAATACCTCTATGAGGGTGATGACTCAAGTGCTCAAGCCTTTTATGGGAAAATTCTTGGTTATGTACTTTGATGACATCCTCATCTATAGCAAATCTAGGGAGCAACACTTAACCACCTAACTCAAGTTTGTAATACCCTTAAGAAGGAGAGCTTATATGGCAACCTCAAGAAGTGCTCTTCTTTACCGATAAAGTCATTTTCCTAGGTTTCATAGTATCCTTAAAGGGAGTTTCCACCCAAAAATATTCATGAAATTCAAAACTTTCATGGGCTTGCTTCCTTTTATCGCCGATTCATTAAAGGGTTTAATACCATTTTGTCCCCCATCACTGACTGCATGAAACAAGGGGAGTTTAATTGGACAAAAGCTGTTGCTAAGGCTTTCAATGAAGTAAAACAAAAGATGACTAAGGCACCTACCATGTGTCTCCCTGATTTTACCAAGCCTTTTGAAGTAGAATGTGATGCCTTAGGTCTTGGCATAGGTGGAGTAATTAGTCAAGAGCACCACCAAATTGCTTATTTTAGTGAAAAATTGAATGATGCTAAGCAAAATTACTCCACATATGACAAATAATTTTATGCCATTATTCGAGCACTTTGCGTTGGCACCATTACCTGTTGTCTCCAAAATTTGTTATCTACTCTGATCATGAAGCCTTGCGCTATCTCCATTCCCTGAAGAAGCTGAATTTTAGGCATGGTAATTGGGTTGAATTTCTACAACGCTACTTCTTTGTGGTAAAACATAGGGCGAAAGTTGAGAATAAGGCTGCTAATGTGCTAAGTCGAATGGTATCTTCACTATCAGTCATGAGTGTTAAGGTTACTGGGTTTGAATGACTCAAGGATGACTATGAGTCATGCCTAGATTTTGGAGAGCTTTACATTAGCCTAAGTAATGCCTCACAGCCAATCCCAGATGATTATACTATTCAAGATGGTTACTTGTTCAAAGCCAACAAGTTATGTATCCCTCGGTCTTTAGTGAGAGATTTCCTAGTTTGGGAGACACATGGAGGAGGCCTTGCAGGTCATTTTGGCCGAGACAAAACAATTGAGGAAGTGGAATGTCAATTCTATTGGCATGGTCTTAAGAGGGGCGTTGCCAAGATAGTTGGTCAATGTCGTACATGTCAACTAGCCAAACATTGCAAGCAAAACACTGGCTTGTATACACCTCTACCTGTGCCAGATTGCTTGTGGCAGAATGTGAATATGGACTTTGTGTTAAGATTGCCCCCCACCTTTAGGTAGCATGATTCTATTCTAGTAGTTGTTGATCGCTTCTCTAAGATGGCTCATTTCCTACCATGTTTTAAGACCTCTAATGCTTCTAAGATTGCAAAGCTCTCTTTGATAAGATTGTCAAATTTTATGGTCTTCCCAAAACCATAGTATTTGATAGGGATGTTTGCTTCATGAGTTATTTTTGGAAGACTTTGTGGCATTAAGTAAGCACCAAATTGAAATTTTCCACTGCGTTTCATCCTCAAACTAATGGTCAAATTGAGGTGGTTAATTGTAGTCTAGGCAACCTCCTTCGATGTCTAATGGGTGAAGCTAATCGGAATTGGGATTCAATTCTTCCTATAGTCTAACTTGCAAATAATAGCTCTATCAATAGGTCTATAGGCGCTACTCCTTTTGAGTTTATGCATGGGTATACACCTAGGAAGCCTTTAGATCTTTTGCCCATGTCCCCATATGTTAGAATTACTTAATCTTCTGAGGCATTTGCACGACATATTCATGATTTGCATAATGAGATTCGCAATAAAATTCAGGTAAGTAATTCTTAATATAAAATTCATGCTGACACTCATCGACGTCATGCAGAGTTTTAGGTAGGAGATTATGTCATCATCCAAATTCGATCTGAACAGTTTCCCTTTGGGACCATTAAGAAATTGCAAGCTCGTAGTGCCAAACCATTTAAGGTATTGAAATGGATGGGCCTAAATGCATATGTCATTAACCTTCCTCATGATTATGGTATTAGCTTCTCCTTTAATATAGAGGATCTAGTTGCTTATAAAAACCCCACAGTTATTCCTGATACCCCTTTTGATGAGCCTTTGCTTGATCCTATTGATGCCCCGCATGTATAGGAGGAAAAGCAAAAAGAAGACGGCCCAACCTATGGCCTTATGGATAAAGCCTGCTAGTAATTGGGCTTGAAGATTAAGCAAGCCCGAGCATTTAATAATTACGGTTTTTTTTTTTTTTATGCATCTTGTTGTTTGCTGTTTAAGCACTTTTTCTGATTATTGTAAGACAGCTTTGAGAATTATAATAAACGTGTATTTCTTTTACACTGGTGTCGACTCCAGTTTTTCTTGGTGCTAACTACAAGCAACCTTTAAGTGCTAACTCCTAGGGTTTATCCTTTGTTTTGTTGTTGATTAATTATCCCATTGAAATAGTGTGGTTGTCCTACGTCACCAACCCAACTCGACATAAAATTTGACACTTGTCTAGGCATCACCCAATTATACAAAGAAGACACCACAGAAACTGCATAGCTATCTAGCTACCTAAAAATGGATAAATAAATGGTCAATTGTCTCCCTATTAGAATTAAACATGCACTAGTCAAGGATAACAATACCCCACTTCCGTAAATTATATGTTGTTAAAATCTTGCCTTCTAGGTTATCCTATTCTCCAGAGACTGGTGTAATCCAAAAATAAAACCCCAGAATTCCAATTTCCAATCATGCATAGCTCAAATAAATACCAGGTGCCAAGGAAGTCAACTAATGTAGTCAAATAATTAGCCACCTTTGTCTCTTTGTCTCTAGCAATTAGGAAAAGTCCAGATAACGATCCCTGAAAAGCTAATCACCCCACCAATGTCCATGCCAAAACTGAATTTTATCCTTATCCCTACCTCATTTAACAAAATTTGCAAACTTTGCCCAACCCTTACTAATATACTTCCAAAGGCTAATTCCATACGTCCTTCTTGCAGGAGCTATACACCAACCACCCTACGAAATTACATACTTAGAGCATCTGCATCCAAAATGCTAAAAAAGATAGTGAATTAGCACACCAAAGAGATAATTTCACTACTATAACACACCATTTAACAATACTTCCTACATCTCATCTCTTATTTTAAGATACCAACCCATTAAAATAACCTCAAAAAGCTCACCACCAACAAGAAGGGAAAAAAAAAAGCACTACAACCGAAATCTAGATCAACCGTGACCTGCCAAATCAAACTGCAGATCAACCGAAAACTACCATAACCCAAATCAAACTCCACTGTGACCTAGCAAACTCACAACCTAGAATGAGGAACGACGGTGCTCGAACCCAAGGAACTAGGCCTGTCCATGAGTCGGCCCGGGTGGGGTTTGTGCCCAACCTGGAATCGACCCGATCGCTTTGGGTCTCCTAAACTTGGACCCATCGTTGACCCGCCGGAGGCAATGGTTCAGGGGGTCAAAAGTCGTCATTTTTCGGTCAGTTTTTGGTCGAGCTCGGACTGTACGAATTGTCACCAAATTTTGCCAAAATCAGCTTATTTTTGCTTGATTGACCGGATTTTGAAGAGATCTTGGCGGATTTCAATGAGATTAGGCCGAATCTTGAAGAAATCTCAGCAAATCCCAACTAGATCAGGCTCAATCTCGAAGAGATCCGACGAGATCTTAGTGGATCTCGAAGAGATCAGGCCAGATCTCGACGAGATCTTGCCGGATCTCAGCAGATCAGACAAAATAGACCGGCGAACTACTTCAATGGGTGCGAAAAGCTATTTCCGGTGGGTTTTTCAGTTGGGTCGGTTGAAGATCGGTTTTCCATGCTTTAACCCGTCAACCGACCCGCCAATCTCAGGTTTTGGGAGCCAAGATCCGATGCCAACCGTCGTCAGCTTCAGGTCGGTCGGTTCTCGATCCGGGTCTGCTGGGTTGGGCGGGTAGGTCGGCTAACGGGTCTGGTTGGACACCCCTACAAGGAACGAATCAAACCAAACCACAATCTAGAGAAAGGGTGAGTTCCGATCTAGAGAGACCACAATCTAGAGAAAGGGTGAGTTTCAATGGTGGCAGTGTTGATGGCAGTGAGAGGTTAAGATTAAGGGTTGGTTTGAGAGAGGAGAGGGATGAAAGAGTGTGATGGAGGAAAAATGATGAAAACGAAAGATGCTTTAGATAGCTGCTTTGAGAAAAAAATGAATGAACTAGCTCTTCAAGAGACACACTCTTGGAATAATACCTCATAGGTAGATTTCTTGGATTCAAATTCAACTAGTTACAATGAGGGTAGCTTACTTATTTATAGTTACATAAGCAAACTGCTAAGTTAGTTACAAGAACCCACCATGTGGCTACCATGTGATTGGCCTAAGTCTAACTAACTAATAGGCTATTGCACTTATCACTAACAACCTATCAGCTAACTAATTTCTGTTACAAGTGATAAAAGCTATTAAAAGTAAAAGGAAACTACTTATTATACAACATAAGCTAGTTACAGCTAGCTTTAAAAATGAACTGCATCAAAGTGAAGTCAGACAGAAGGGAGAGTAGAGAGTGATAAAAAAAATATATTCAGTATTTAGCATTTGAGCTACATTTGCTAGTAGCAGACTATTGTAGTACAATGCCAAATTTTTTTAGGTTTAGCAAACCTTTTGTAGCAAGTTTTTTGGTGTTTAGTTTGAGAAAGGAGAGGGATGAGAGAGTGAGATTCAGATAAACAGAGGCAAGAGTAGAGAGTGATAAAAAATTTATTTAGTATTTAGCATTTGAGCTACAGCTACTAGTAGCAGACTATTGTAGTACAATGCCAAATTTTATTAGGTTTAGCACACCGGTTATAGCAGGATTTTTGCTGTTTGGTGTGCTAAAATAGCATTTTGGATGTTTTAATACACCCAAAGCTAATACTCTTAGCTGTGATCACTCTATGCCATAAGTAATCTGTACCCACCCCAAAACGCCATAGCCGTTTCCCCAATAGTGATTGATTAAAACTCATCAAGCTCCTAATCCCCAAACCTAGAAATGGGATAACAAACAGAGTTCCAATTAACAAGATAGAATTTGAACTTATCTGCTAAGCCAGCCCAAGGGTTTTCTTCTAATAATCTAGATTGCTCATATCTAGAATATGATTTGATTTAATTTGAATTTGGGATTTCTTGAACCAAACAGCCTAACAAGTTTTAAGGTTGACCTGCTTCTTTATCATCTTATATTTAATGATGGAACTTGAAAGGAAACAAGTTTCAACTTATGGAATTTTTCTTGATTGAAACTCGATTTTCATTTTGTTAGAAAAAATTCTTGACAAAAATGTCCACATTCATTAGAATGTGTAATTTTTGCAGCTAGAAATAGTATTCAATTTCCTCATCCTATTTTGACTATCTATCAAAGAGCTCATCAAACCCTTTTTTCTTTTTCTTTTTTTGCATATTTTGTTACATTTAGATTGAAACCAATTGAATATATTTTATAAATTACCAATTATCCCAAAAACTTAAACTATTAGGAACTGGTAAATCTTTTAATCATTTTTCTAACACTTCTCCTCACACGTGGGCTCAAGATCCTATTAAAAAGTGAGGCCCAACACATGAGATTTTTAACTGTTTAAATAGAAGATAATGCAAAGATAGGGTTCAAACTCCAAACTGCCTACTCTAATACCATGATAAAGTACCAATTATCTCAAAAGTTTAAACTATTAAGAAAGCTTAAATCTAAGCACTTAACCATTATTCTAAGAGCAATTACATCAGGTTGTGCATAAGATTTCGTCTATTTTATACTTAAAACCTACTTTTTCTATTTTACACTATCATTTTTACAAAACATTCGCATCAGTTTATCTATTTTACAAAATATTTCAATAAAATATTCATTCTTCTCTATTTTTTTATTATTTCTCTCAACTATCCCCCATTTACATACATGCGCTCTCTCTCTCCACCCATTTATTTTTCTGATTTGTTGCTCTCTCTATGCACCTATCTCTCTGCCCATCTCCATCCATCTCTATACCTGGTTAGATCTTCATAGACAACTTCACTCCTCAAACAAGACCCAATCTCCAAACAAGCACTGATCTCTAGCAAGACCCATCTCTCTACCAACACAGATCAAGCTCCGATCTCGGTTAAGCTCCGATCAAGCAAGACCCACGAGCAAGACCCATCTTGGTCAAGCTCCGATCTCCAACAAGACCCATCTCGGTCAAGCTCTGATCTCCAGCAAAACCCATCTCGTTCAAGCTCCGATCAAGCAAGACCCACGAGCTCCGTTCAAGAAAGACCCATAAGCTCCGATCGTTCCACAAGCACCAATCAAGACCCACGAGCTCCAGTCAAGCACCGATCTGACTCTCTGTTGGTTTGTCCGGTGATGAAATTGGGCATTTCATCTATAAAGACTATAACATATCAACTAAGATGATTTGTCTTGATCATGGAAGTGGAGAATTCTAGTTGATGTGTTGATATGTTTTAAGAGTTAAAACATATTGAACTGGACCGCTATGAGAT
Source organism: Quercus suber (assembly GCF_002906115.3). Taxonomy (NCBI): domain Eukaryota; kingdom Viridiplantae; phylum Streptophyta; class Magnoliopsida; order Fagales; family Fagaceae; genus Quercus; species Quercus suber. The sequence continues at coordinate 382,071 of NW_027071808.1, read as the reverse complement.
TTATTATTCTCCTAAAGACTGTCAAGTGAATAATAAATCTCATGACTTATATTTGCATGAACTCTTAATCCTGAGAGAATAGTAGACCTGATCATAAGGTGTAGGTTGCTTTGATATATTTCGATTGAGATCTAAAGTAATCGTCAAAACCTCAGTATATTGGGCAGCCACATTTAGTGTTAATGAAACACATATTTTCAATATGGAATTCATAGTCTCTTAATGGAGATACAAAATATTCCCTTGAGATAAGTTTAATGGGTTTGTTATTCAGAGAGTTAGGCCTAACCACTTTAGTAAGAAATCACTAAAGTATATATTTATGGAATTGAATTTCATAAATATATGATGAATAACTTAAAAAGATTAAATCGGGTACTCAAGGATTAAGATGTAGTAATTTACAAATTGGTAGTTTACATTTATGACTTTGTATTACTACAAATATTTTATGAAGGGTTTCATGTACAATAAAGTCTTGGGATATAATTTATTAATAAGGCCTAGAGTACAATTATATTTATAGAGTGGTATTAAACATAGTTAATGGTAACTTTGGACTTGTCAAGAGTTGACAGAAAAGCCTAAGGCCCATTGGAGCTAGTGTCTTATTGGTCCCTTTTGGTCCCACTCCAAGCCGTACTAGAGCCCAATTGGAAATGCCCAAAAGGCTAGCCCAATTAGATAATCAATTATAAGAAGAGAAACGTACAAAATTTTTAACAACTAACAACTTACATGAAATGGTGTATGTGAGTGTTGGACACTCTTGAATTCTCTCTTGAACACTTCATATACCTGATTGAGAGACCACACATCTTGGGCGTTAGTGGAATTGGAGTGAAGATTAAAAGTATTCCCAAGTGCTTACAATCTTTGTTTAGAAATTCATCACACCAAGGTACACTCTCTTGTTCTTGTATTCTGAAATTTACATAGTGCATGTTATCAATTGTGAATGATGTAGATCCGTTAATTTTTCGCTGCGCACATGCATTTTTCCATCAAATGGTATCATAGCCAAGTTTTCAATTTCAAGTTGTATAACATGTTTTGTGAATTTTGGAATTAGAGGTTATAGTTTCATGTTACTTGGGAAAAATCATTTAAGTGCATGATAAAGAGGATAAACTTAACCAACCTATGCACACGGTTGGACATATTCTCTCTCCCTCCAGTTGCAACCATTTTCCCCCTTCAATCATGAAGTCACCATGAAATGATTCATAATATCATACTGTACCGCTAGACTCATTTTATTATGCCACCAAAATGTTAGAAGTCCATTAATATTATATAGCTGGAGCCATAAACCACATAAAGATAAATCATTATGTCCTTATCTCTAAATTTACATTATTGAATATATTTTACTTCATTATCACTATACCGCTGGACTTAAGTTATTATGTTGTTGGAATGTTATTAGCTCACTGACACTATACGGCTGGAGCCACAAATCATATAAAGTGATGCTATAGTTGGAACCACAAAGCATAGTAAGATAAGTTAACATTTCTCTATCTTTGAAATTACATTGCTTAAGAGAGTGTGTTATGTGTAGTATAACTTGTCTCACCCTCCATTAAAAATTATCATGGCTTTTGAGTTGAATTTTGGTGTGCCTTTGTGTTAGAACTCCTTTCTCTCTCCCCTTTGTGTGTGTGTTTGTTTCTAAAAAAAAGGGGCTAATTGTCCCACATTGCTTAAGAGATTGTGTTATATATAGTATAACTTATCACACCTTCTCTTAAAAGTTACCATGACTTTTGAGTAGAGTTGTGGTGTGCTTTTGTGTTAGAACCCATTTCCCTCTCTCCTGTGTGTGTGTGTGTTTGTTTCTCAAAAAAAAAGAGGAAATTATCTCACATTGCTTAAGAGAGTGTGTTGTGTTTAGTATAACTTGCCTCACCCAATCTCTTTCCCTCTCCCCTGTGTGTGTGTGTGTGTGTGTTTGTTTCCCAAAAAAAAAAAAAAAGACATATACAATTTTGGACATGAATCACCGCTGGACAAATATTATTCGGATATAAACCACCACTGGACATATATTATTCGGACATAAACCACCGCTGGACATAAACTACTGCTAGACATAAATCACTGCTAGACATATATTATTTGGACATAAACCATAGTAGGACATAAACTATTTGACATACATTATTTGGACATAACCCATTGTTGGACATATCGTATTATATTGAACATGAACCATGAACCACTGCTGGATATGAACTATTTTGGACTCATCCCATTGTTGGACATATGACATTCAATTAATTGTTCGCTACTATTGGACATCACTTAATATATATAATAATGATGTTCAACTCATCATTTAATCAAAACTATTATGCTAAACATTTTATTTATTTATTTCAACCATTATCACGATTCTTAGACTTTGGGCTTCGTCTATTTTATAGGCTTAAAGATGCACCTAAAGCCATTGGTTTATGCAGTCCAATGTCGAGTTCTGGATTGAACTCGTCAAAATAAATTTGGTTCTAACAAAGTCACCCCTCCAGCGGAAAACATATGTCTTCGCTTTTTTTTTTTTTTTTTTTTTTTTTTTTGGGCCCATTCAAACCTCAAAATACAGTATCCCTTAAACCCCGTAACCCCTAAATCCAAATCAGGTCTTGGAAAAGTCTGCACTCCTCCTTATTTCAAATATCCGACTTGCCCCTTGTCATTAGGTATAATAAGACTTTGGATTGTAGAATCAATCATCTTGTGAACGAAACTCCTCCACTAATTGATAAACTTTGTTATTTTATGTCAAACAAGAGTGATTATGTGACCAAAAATATGCTAGTCACTTACGAATAAGAGAATGACCTTAACTTGTTATTTGTATATATGTTTTTTTGAATGATAGGATAAAAAAAGATTCATCACGCGATGTTGAAGAGGCCACATTCAAACCAAGTCTATTTTTAGAATTAAATTCTATCAATTCTTCACCCCTACAAACAACGCATAAATGTTTAAGAGAACTAATTTTTTAAACGGGTCTTGGAAAGGTCCTTAGTCTTCCTTATGTCGAGGATTCGACTTGCCCATTGCCATTAGGTACAATAAGAGTTTGGATAGTAGAATCGATCGTCCTATGAAACTCCTCCCCAAATTGATAAACTTTGTTATTATTATGTCTAATAAGTGTGGTTTTGTGCACAAAAATATGTTATTATCACTTGGGTGAATAGGAGAATAACCCTAACTTATTTACATATATAAAGAAAAATTTCATATTCAAGCAATGTTGAAGGAACATTTTCAAACCAAATCAATTTTCAGAAATGAATTCTATCAATTCTTCACCCTATTCAACAAGAGTCCAATCTTCTGTCTCATAAATTATGCCTTACTCCATACTCCACTAATAAAAACGTAGCATCTGGCTTTTTTTTTAAGTGAGATAATGTGTCATTTTGACGTTAACATGAATGCAGTTGAGTTAAATCTCACATGGCTCCCTTAGTTCTACCTCACATGATTAACCTTTTGTTAAGTTACAATTTTTTCACTCATGCCACATGCCCCAATCCTATTTAATTACCTTTATTTATTCACCAAAAAAAAAATTTACCAAAATATCAGCCATAAATTATTTTGGGTTTCCATGAATATTTCTCATTCCATTGGCTCACAAATATTTCATATCTCATTATCTAAATTGGGCCACAATATAAACCATCCTAAAAAACTCATATCTTATCCAATTTCATTATCATTATCTAGCTAAGCCCAATGCACACATCCCATTCTTTTTAAGACCCAAGACTACTTATGCTTGACAATATTTCAAAAGCCCATAATTCAAGTCCATGGCAAAGCAATTTTATCAATGGAATTCAAATCCATAATCCAAACCCAAGGTTTAAACCCATGGCAATTTATTTTTCAAAAGCCCAATTCTCATTGGCAACATCAAAAGCCCAATTTACATTGGCAATATTAAAAGCCCAACTCATATTGGCAACATCAAAAACTCAATTTACATTGACAACATCAAAAGTCCAATTTACATTGGCAACATCAAAAACCCAATTATCATTAACAATATCAAAAGCCCAATTCACATTGACACTATTAAAATCCCAATTTACGTTGGCACTATTAAAAGCCCAAGCTAACTATTTGACGCTATTTTATCAGAAGTCCAAGGTTATTAATACTTGGCAAAATACTATATCATAATTATTTCACTTAAAGTCTAATGATTAACAATGGTTTAAGTTCTTAAATCTATTACTATAATATTACAAACTAATGAAATCTATAACAAATATCTATTCTCAAAACCCATTGCAAACATATATCAAGCCCAAGGAGAATTATGAATTTGTGTTACTAATATAAAAGGCCATGGAAAGTTATGATTATTTATTTTAGACCTATGATATTTATTTATTTCATACTATATTATAAACTCATGGAATTTACATAATAAGAACCCATAATCACTATTTATCTTATATCACAACATTCATAAGATTTATTTCCAAAACTCATGATAATTATTTATCCTTCAAGTCCATTATGATTATCTATAATAAAAAATAAAAAAAATAAAAAAAAAAATAAAAACTCATGAGAATATCACATTATTCCATTATAACGTTGTTACCATATTTTATTTGAAACACATGGTTATTGCCTCTATTAAAACACATGGTAAATATTATTCACAAGAAACAATTGAGGTTACCATTTAAAAGTCCCACAGAAAATATCATTTACAAAATAATCTATGGAAAAAAATTATGAGAATCTAAACAAATTAATATTTAAAGCTCATGGAAATTAATACCCAAAACCTATCATAAATATTTATTAAAGCTCATGAATACATTTCATTTTTACTAACAACTAAAGCCCATGTGGAATAAAAATCCACGGTAATATATGGTAGCTTTGCCCATTTTGTAGGGCTCACAATGAGAAAGCAAAAGGATAAGCCCAAATGGAGAAAACCACCAAGTCAGAGACTCACCAAAGTACTCATCCCTCATGATCAAGCCCAACATGAAGTCTCATCCAAAACAGCCCATGTGTGCAAACTGACCTAACTAGAGAACTCCCTTCAATTCTGCCTTCCGCTGGAGAGCACCTCAAGAAGCAACCAAACTCCCAAACCAAATTAGGAGTTGGCCACCTATCCCATCAGCCTCTCAACCATTACCAACTTTGACGTGAACAGTACCAGAGGCTAGGCTGACACCTAAAAGCTAATAGGCAATAAATACCCTTTTTCTTCAAGTTTTGGTCACAACTCAAGGAAGCCATAACAAGACCTCCAAGCTCATGAAATCCTCAACTAAATAGTTTATTTTATTACTAAAAACGTATGTAATTGATCCATGAACCAAGCTCATGAATCCCAAAATGGAGAAAATTAGGGAAAAGTGGTTTGGATGGCATAAGGGGGTGTCCAGCAGAGGCATCAATGGTTGACACCTAGCTTGGAGTGTTAACCAACCCTCTTGAGCTCTAATCCTAGTTACAGCAAGCAAGATCTCTAGTCCTCATACTTGCTCTAATCCTATTGGATGAAATTAATCTCCAAATCCCAACAATTAATGCCTAGATTAGGAGCATCTCAACCTCTAGCTACATTACCCAAATATGCAAAACACTCTAAAAGCAAGTCTAACCATTTTTTGCCAAATCTCAAAGGAGATATTCTGAGATTTTGCTGTTGTCTGACCTGGTCCCTTCTAAATTTTGTTAATCAATCCCTTAAGCTTCACTATAAAAGGAACTACCATCAACTCATTAAAGGGACCAGATCTCCTCATAAAATTCATCACCCATCATGCTATTTTCATCTTATAAATCAGTTATTTAGTTCATACATTAGCTTTTGATCCATAAATACCCATGTACGCTTACCCTTAAACATCACATTCCATCTCCTCAGAAAATCTCAACACCTTAAAATAGTCATAAACAGCCCCTCTTTACACCATACCCGAAATGGGCTAAACACCACTTCATCTCTCTTTCATATTTCCATATATCCACTCATACTTTCTATAAAGTCATTCACATCACTTACCATACACATATATTCATCATTATGGGCATGATATGGCACATAGAGATCTTATTCAAACATTTGCTGCACTAGATGGACACTCTTTCTCTCCCTTCATTCCATCCTAATTTTTCATCTTTTACTTATAATTATGAAGCCTTTAATGATATTTCCCTTCAAACATGCCATTGTTGTGCTCTCTAAATAGTCCACATAACGCACAAACGAATAGCATGCCCAAATATCAACAACATAATATCTTCCAAAACCTCCTCTCCAACACTCCAACAAATCCAAGACCATTTTAGGCACAACCCAATGTATCTCTAACAAACATAACACCCTTTTTTATATAAGTAGAAAGTTTTATTAAAAATTTAATTACTTCATGTTCACAATGATGAACACGAAGTATCTAGCAAAAAACTCAAATAGAAAAGCTAAGAGAACAATAAAACTTGTTAGAATTATGCTTAAGTGATTAAATTCACCATTTCCTAACTGTTTAAACTTTTAAGACAATCAGTAATTTAACATAGTATTAGAGCAAGAAATCCTGAATTAGATCCATGTATTTACTCTACCTCCCATTTAAAATGTTAAAAATCCCACATATTGGGTCCTCACTTATTAAGGGGAATTTTAGGCCTACACGTGAGAAAAAGTGTTAGAATTATGATTAGGTGATTAAATTCACCATTTCCTAACAGCTTAAGGTTTTGGAAGAATTGGTAATTTAACAAAACTCAATAGCAAAAGTATAATGTGTAAAGCCCCAAGCCCTAGACCACTCAAAGAAGGTACAAATCAAAGAGGATTTCAAATTGATTTCAAATGATCTAGGGGTGTCTGAGCATCCTTAAACGAGCAAGAGTTGCAACTTGATCATAACACTAGTGACCATAGATTATGTGCATATGAAGGAGAAGATGATCTATAAACTTTCCACTGCTCTTATACATGCATCACCAATCCACTGTAAAAATACTACTCTTACAAAGATTATCCATCATAAGAATTTTTCCCCTAGCTGTTGTTCATGTGATAAAAAAATTTTAAATAAAAATAATAAATAAATAAACCTTCTTTTCTGCGAGCGTTTACCTTCCAAATACTCTTCCAAGGAAAGGATTGAGAGTCTCTAGTAGAAAGAACCTTATAAAAGAATTTTACCTCAAAAGTGCTACTTCTAGTAGAAGTTCAAAATATGCAATCTTCCCTATTCCTCTTGATATTAATGGAACGAGGAAGATCAAAAAAAGATCAAAGGACTTCCAACTCCCAGTCAACAAAATATTCCAACAAACATCCCCAATGTTCCAACACAGACAATGAGCCAGAGAGGCCTTTTTAGCTCAAGCTATACAGAATAGATCCAGAAAGGCATCGCTAAGTATCATACCCCAACACCAAGAATCACACCAAAAACAAATTCCAATACCATTGTCAACAACAAATGTAATAAACCTTGAAATTTTTTTTCATTCACTACTAATATGTTTCCAAAGGCTAACGGCATGTGGTTCATTAATCACCACCCCGATTTGCCATAAAGCTTCTGCTTCCATTGCATAACTCTAAAAGTATTTCCCCAGTAAAGCTTGATTGAAGCGTGTCAAGCTTGTGATGCCCAAACCTCCACTTTGAACTAGTTTGTATATTTTCTTCCGATTTACCGAATGGAATTTGAAATAATACACATAAAATTCCATTGCAACTTTTCATAGCAACATGCAACAATAACAAGCAGGGGAAACAAAGAAAGGAAATTCGTTGATAAGCTAAAAAGAGTATTCTTAATCAAAGTGTTAGGAACTCCTACGGTATATAGATAATAATTGTTGTAATGTTGCATTTAGTTAGTTAGGCATTTAGTTAGTTAGTTGTTTAGTTAGTTACAACTCCAAACATGTTAATCTCATTTAAAAATGTTTGAATTATTAATGCACATGGGGAATAATAGAACCATTAGGATAAGGTCATGTGAGCTAATAGAATAGTTTTATGATTCTATAAATACCTACTTATAATCACATTTCCATTTATTGAACCACTAGGTTCCTAACAAAAAGTGATTCTGCCTCCCATCGATAAATAAATCTTATTCTACCCTAATAAACTTCTTCCATCTTCTCTTAGAATAGATCAATTCCGCAGTGGGTGACCATATAACCCAAAAACTTGCTAAAGCCTACGTCGAAAGAGCACTTAGCAGCATTGAGGCACAGTTTGTGTTTCCTTAGTATCCTGAAGATATTCTCGAGGTCATCTATATGCTCAGAATCTGCTTTACTTTTTACCACCATATCATCTATATACACTTCAATATTTTTGCCCAACTGAGGTTCAAACATCCTAGTCATCATCCTCTGGTAGATAGACCCTGCGTTTTTCAATTCAAAGGGCATTACTTTGTAGTGGTCATTCCCAATGGGTATAAGAAAAGCAGTCTTTTCCTAGTCGTCCAGAGCTAGTGGTATCTAATGATAGCCCTGAAAGGCATCCAAAAAGCTCATCCGAGGGTGGCCCACAGTGGCGTCCACTAATTGATCTATTTGAGGTAAAGGGAAAGGATCCTTTGGGCAAGCTTTATTTAGATCTGTAAAGTCCATGCACACTCGCCACTTCCCAGTTTTCTTCTTCACCACCACTGTGTTGGCTAGCCATTCAGGGTAAAATACCTCTTTTATGGTCCCAGCCCGTTTAAGCTTGAGCACTTCCCCCTTAACAGCCTCAAAATGTTCCCAAGATGAGCGCCGAGGCGCGGTTGCTTCTTAGGGATGGTAGATGGATTGACGCTTAGACGATGGCAAATGAAATTTGGATTCACCCTAGGGGCCTTGTAAGCGCTCCTCACAAATACATCAATATTTTTTATAAGAAAGTCTATCAGCTCCTGCCTCTCCCGAGGAGGCAACTGAACTACGACCTAAAAGAACTCCTCATCGTCGCCAATAACAACTTTTTTCAGCGGCTCGCACTTTGCCTGCTCCACTACTATGTCCGTGGATAACACTGGCACATTTGATTGCTATAAATCCTGCCTGGCAGAGGCTGAGGACTCAACCCCTATTTTATGTCTAATGGCGGCCACCAAGCACTGTCCGGCCATAGACTGGCTCCCCACCAGCTCCTTGACTTAGCCTCCAGATGGATACTTCACCTTCAAATGTAGGGTGAAAGAAACGGCCCCCATGGTATGAAGCCAAAGCCTTGCTACAATGGCAGTGTAAGGGGAGTACGCATCCACCACAATGAAATCCATCTCCACCACTTCTGATCCTGCCTGCACAAGTAGTCTGATTTGACCTTTTGGGATAACAGTTTTCCCATCGAAACCTACCAAAGGAGAATTGTAGGAGGCTAAGTCCTCCGATCTCAATCTAAGCCTCCTGTATAAATTAGGGTACATGATTTCTGCACCACTACCCTGACCTACCAGCACCCTCTTCACAGCGTATCCACCAATCCTTAAGGTGGCCACTAGGGCATCATCATGTGGTTGTAAGGTTCGAACTTTGACTTCATCAAAAAAGCTCAAGGCTGGTCAAACCTCCACTCTGTTCCTCTTAGGATCAAGAATCAAGTCCTCAACCAATGGCCGTTCTATGGACATCGCTCCGGATGGAAAGGAGCTAGTCCTTCCTGGAGCGGCAAGGATCACGCTAATTATACCCAGCAGGGGTCTTAAAGAAGCATCTTTTTGTGCTCTTGACCTGGCCTGACTGCCCTGCCCATTGAGTTGATACAGAAATTGCTTTAATTTCCTAATTTTAACCAATTGCTCCAAATGGCCCCACAACGTTCTACAATCTTCAGTGGTATGTGTAATGACCCAAGGAAAAGCGCTAGCCACATGTGCACTATACCTCAAAAGGACTAGTCACAATTGAAGCTCCTTGTAGTTGTTAATAAAGCTCAAATCTACACAGTAAATACTCGATGTGGGACTCATCACACACTCACACACATCACATAATCAATCAAATTGGGGCATCACAATCTCCCCCACTTAAATACCTAACGTCCTCATTAGGGCCCACTTTGTGGAGTAGTGTCTCTGAGCCCACACGGGGTTACCGGGCCAACTCTAATACCATATGTAATGATAGAAGGAAAAGCATTAGCCACATGTACACTATACCTCAAAAGGACTAGTCACAATTGAGACTCCTTGCAATTGTTAATAAAACCCAAATCTATCCAGTAAATACCCGATATGGGACTCATCACATAATCAATCAAATTGGGACATCACAAGCAGATGTGACTAGTACTTTTTCTTGGGTCATTACATATGGAATCAGAGTTGGCCTATTAACCCCGTGTGGGCTCGAAGATACTAGCCCCACAAAGTGAGCCCTAACGAGGACGTTAGGGATTTAAGTGGGAGAGATTGTGATGTCCCAATTTAATTGATTGTGTGATATGTGTGAGTGTGTGATGAGTCCCACATTAGGTATTTACTGGGTAGATTTGGGCTTTATTAACAATTACAAGGAGTCTCAATTGTGACTAATCCTTTTAAAGTATAGCGTAGATGTGGCTAGCGCTTTTCCATAAGTCGTTACAATATGCCCCTGGTCTTGGTGGTATTGGCAGTGAAAACTTTAGTTGCACTTCGTAAGGCCTCCTCCCGTCTTGTTTGGCCATTGAAAGTATGGCTCATTCTTATTTTTTTCCAGAATTTGGTGCACTAGCTCTCGGAACACAGTACTGACTACCTAAGGAGTAGTAGATCCAGAATGCCCCGTAAAATCTCTCCGAGGTCAGTTGTTATTATATCTGTCCAACCTAAAATCTCTTCTCTCCTAAGAAACCACCTTAGCCTTTCCCTTTCCTTGCTGCAGGTCCTCCTCTATCCGTTTGTACTCATCAATTCAGTCCATGAGCTGACACACACTCCTAACTGGTTTCCTGGTCAAAGACTTTCTTAAATCGTGCTCGATGGGCAAGCCGACCTTGAAAGTCCTTATAGCCACATCATCAAAGTTTTCATCTATTTTGTTGAACATCTCCTAGTACCTATCAGAATACGTTTTCAAGGTTTCCCCCTCTCACATGATCATAGACAGCAAGGAGTCTAGAGGCTGAGGAACTCTACTACAAGTCACGAAACAAGAGCCAAAGGCTCGTGTAAGCTCCTTAAAGGAGATGATAGAGCCTTCCTTCAGACTGTCAAACGATCTCATTGCCACAGGCCCCAAACTAGACGAGAACACCTTGTACATCAACATCCCATTCTTCAAGTGGACAGTCATTCTCTGGTTAAAGTGGCTAACATGCTCCACGGGGTCCATTCAATCATTATACATGGTGAACGTTGGTTGGGTGAACCGCTGAGGAAGTCTTCCTGCTTCTATCTTACGCGTAAAATGTGACTTGGAAATCTAGCTCAAAGCCCTACTCATAGCATCATTGCCCAGGCCTTTGTGAGACAGGCTCTTTCCTCTCCGTCTATCGTGGCGCTTCCTGCATACAAAAAAGACTCACTGGGAGGAGTCCTTGACCTGGGCCGGTAGATATTATCGCTATCATCACCAGAAGAATGGTCAGAATTCGAAGGAGTTCCTGTGTGTTGCCCGCGGCGCAATCTCCTTCACAAATAGTCTATTTCTCGCTATAGGCTCTTGGTCTTTTCCTCATGAGAGACATGACTCCCACCTTGAGACTACCTCCTACTAGTTTGAGTAGTGTGTATAATGACTTCACAATCTCTCCTATGCTCAAGGTTGAGGAAATGATTTTGGCACGGGGAGCCAAAGGATTCTTCTCGGCCAGGGCCTAGTTCCACCATAACTGAATGCTGACCTCACCGAAGCTCAAGTAATTCCCACAGATGATGCTAATTGTAAGGAGGCGTTTTGGTTCTTGAACCCAAAAGGTAGAATGATTTAGGCCCAAAGAGCCCAATACAATTAATTTATAGATGATGGGCTTAAAAACTAGGTTTCAATGGATCAAACAACACACGCAGGAAATCAAAGATAATAGGAAAGCAAAAAGAGACAGGCCATATGCAAAGAAATCCTTCCTTGGCAAAGTCCGAGGAGAACGGCTTTTGAATACAATTCTCTTAGACTTGGACACAATTTTAGTTCTTTTTACTACAATGTTATTGCTAGAGATTTTTCGATCCCCCTACCCTGAAGGATCTCTCCCATTATATATATGCCCCTTTTCCTGATCCTAGCTCTCCATTTGTTCATTATGCAGGTCATTACTTGAGTGCTTGTCCCATTAGACGACTTCCCCTGTCTCCTGTGAGTTACAGTAACCAAGATAGCACTGTTCAAAAGTCTTTTCCACATAAATGCGGCCAGGGGGTTTGGTGAGATGCATTAAATGTGGTGGCAGCTACCACCCCTCCAATCACGTTAGGACTAAACCCTTCTCTGAAGTTCCTCCTCAACAGCATGGCCCTTCTCTGTTAATGTGCCATCGACGTGGCCATGGCTTGCCCCTCTGGCTTCACCGTCTAAGAGTATGGGCTTCTCGACACTGTATTGGGCTTTGCGGCCTTGGCTATGACACGTGGCTCCATTACCTTATTAAATTTCTATACTCCACAATAACAATATAAATAATACTTCCAATTATGTAAATATATTTTAATACTACAAATTAATTGGGTATAATTTATTAATTAATAAGATTTAATATAATACTTCAAATTAATAAGATATAATTTAACACGACAAATTAATAAAATGAAATATATTAATTAATAAAAATATTTTTTAATAATTAAATTTAACAAAATTTAATTTAATTTAATACTTCAAACTAATTTAAAATATTTTAATTTAATACTTCAAATTAATAAAATATAATTTCTCACTACAAATTACTAAAATATAATGTAATAACTAAAAAAAATGTAAGATGAGACTGGAGGACCAAAAAATTAAAATATAATTTTATATTACTTTGGAATGACTAAAATACCCCTAAAACTAAAAGAAGGCCAACTTACCTCCATAACCATAGAAAATGACCGAAACACCCCTACCACCCAAAAAATGGCTGAAACACCCCAAAAGCAAGAAAAATAACTGAAAAACCTTTGAAGCCTAAAAAAAGACCACAATACCCTTGAATCCTAAGAAAACACCACAATTGGAGGAAATATAATGTATTAGTCAGTGAAAACGACTGAAATACCCCCAAAATAAGAAAAATAACTGAAATACCATTGAAGCCTATAAAAAGACCACAATACCCTTGAATCATAAGAAAAAACCAAAATTGGAAGAAATATAATTCAATATTCATTTAAAAATGACAGAAATACCCCTAAGACTAAAAAAAGGCCAACCTACCCCACAATAAACTCAAAAAATGGTTGAGACACCAAAATACCCCCGACAGCTGAAAATGAACCAAATACCACATACACATTAAAAATGTCCACTACACACCCTAAGCCAGAAGGTGACCAAAATACCCTAAAAACTTTGAAAAGGACCAAAGTTCCCCTAAATCCTAAAAATGACCAAAAATACACTCTATGACTAAAAAAATGAACACAAAAAAAAATGACCAAATACCCCTATGCATTAAAAAATGTTACATACATCCTAAGCCTAAAAAATGACATAAATGCCCTTGGAACTTAAAAAATTATTAAAATGTTTAAAGGGTATGAGATCATTTCTTATGTGTTGGGGGGTATTTCGGTCATGCTATAACATTTCTCTAATTTTCTGTCATTATAACGCTACATTCACAGGTTCTTCAAGTGTAAAAAATGATCGATAATTTTTTACACTTTAGGGGTGTATCGGTTATTTTTTAGGTTCTGAGTGTATTTTAGACAGCTCCAACAATTACGAAGGCGTTGTTGTCATTTTTTGATTTATAGGGGTATATTAGTCTTATTTTAGTCATCGAGGGGTATTTTGGTCTTTTCCAAACATAGGGGGATATTTATGGTCGGTTTCCATGTTTTGAGGGTATTTTGGTAATTTCATGCGCTTTTAGGGTTTGGTCTTTTTTTAAAGTTTCGAGAGTGTTTCGGCCATTATTTAGGTTTTAGAGGCAATTCGGTCTTTCTTTTTTTTTGGTTTCTGCAGTTCATTGATCTTTTTTTTTGGTATCAAGTGTATGTTGGACATTTTTTGTGGTTACAAGGGCATTGTGGTCATTTTTTCGATTTATAGGGCTATTTTGGTATTATTTAAGTAGTCGAGGGGTTTTCCACCTTTTTCAAGTATGGGGGGTACTTTTGTCATTTTCTAGCTATTAGGAGGTATTTCGGTCATTTCGATGTTTTGGGGGAATTTGGTCATTTTTTGTGTTTCAGGGGTGTATCAGTCTTTTTCTAGGTGTCGGGTGTGTTTTGGACATTTTTTGTCTTTCTGGGGGCATTTTGGTCATTTACCAGACTTATAGGGTATTTTAGTCTTATTCAAGTAATCGAGGGTATTTTGGCTTGTTTAACGTAGGTGTTAAGACTAGCTTTTATGCCTATGGGTTTTTCTTGAATATATATGACTTGTGTTAAGCTACTGGCTTACTGCCAGGTGGTAAAAATAGGCAGGTTTTGTGTATTGTGTTTTGCTATTTTGTCCAGATTATTTTGTTGTGTTAATTTTTGGGTAGTCAATGTGTGACTGTTTAACAAGTCACAGGTGGTGAAAATAGGATTTTGTGTGTTGTTAGTTGTGTTGTGCTCTTTGTCCAGGTTTTACAATGTATATTGATGTGTTTATTTTTTGTGGTCAATGTGTGGATGCTTAACAAATGTGGTAAAAATATGTTTATTTTGTGTGTTGTGGTGGGGTATTTTGTCCAAGATATTTAATCCTTAATAGGTGGTAAAAATAGGCTTATTTTGTGACCTGTGGTGAGGTATTTTGTCCAGGAAGTTTATGTTCTGAAGGCCCAATGGATTTATAAGTGGAGTAGTTGCTTAATTTAAGTTTATATTGAAGGCCCTTTTTTTTTTTTATTAAAAAAAAAAAAGGAAAAGGGAGGCCCAATCTGTTTTATATGAAAAATTCAAAAAATATGACACCCAAGTAATTTTTAAAACTGCCAAACTCCTTAATTTGGGCTAAAAGGGTTGAATAAATTGAACTAAAATAAATTTCATAGAAGTCTAAAAATTGGGCCCATTTGTATATACTTAACCTAAACATTTTTAATACATAAAATTAATTGTTCAACATACATAATTGTTCAACGTATGTAATTTTTCAATTATGACGTTCAATGTACACAATTTTTAAAGAATGCACTCAATTATATACATTCAGCGCACACATTTTTAGGGTTTAGGGTTATATAGGCGTGACAATAACATAAATGTATAAATAAGACATACAACATTGTCGCGCTTATACAATACTATTCCAACTAGGAAGAACAAATCAAAGGCTAATTTAAACCAAGAAAGAGCAAGAAATACCCACCAAGCCCAAACCCATATACAGTTTAATCATCATTCACTGTTTTCCATCAATAAGAAATTAAATTTCACCAAAGCACGAAATAACTACGTGCTATTTCACCAATCACATCCAAAAACTTAAAAATCAAACACCCAAAAATAGAAACTTTTATTAAAAAGCAGATCTTAGGATTGATTTAAAAATTTTATTTACCAGTCATGCTATCTCATTTTTAAAATTTGATTTGCTTCTCAAGAAGAAAAAATAATTGATTTGGAAAAAGACAAAATGGAAGTGTCATTGACATTAGTTAAAGCATAAAGTTTTTCAGGAACGTGTACAGCATAAAACAATTTAGAATAGGGAAGAACCCGTTAACAATCACATTTTCCATCTACTAATTGGTAAAGGATAGGGTTCTATCACCTAGTTAATGCCAACTGGCCCATAAGAACAAGAAAGTATAGATACAAAGATGATACTATTTGTGTTCTTGCATGTTCATGCCCACGAGTCAGTCTCCACAGAAGGATATGGGGGACTATAAATCTCAACAGTCAACACCCATAACAGGCAGAGATAGTAGGATTAGCAAAGACCATTGAAAAAATAACTTAATCCAATGATAGTATTGTTTTTAATTTTCAATGTAAACTTGGCAACATAGCCAACTTATCAACCTGATCCTTCATAAATGCTAACTCTTGAATTGTGAAGTTGTACAACTATGTTCCCATAAATAGGTCAATAATAGAACATGACGAATTTTAAGCTAATTTATCTTTATATTTGAGTGAAACTACAAATAAGACAATCCAGTTTTTCGTGCTTGTACTCGAGCTTTGCTAATTGTTAGCATATAGGATGTATGCTCAAATGGTGCAATGATCTTTCAAGACTTGGCTAGCAAGATCTAGTGCTCCACTTTTTTTGTAAATCAGATGAAGATTGTAAGCTGCTTCTCTGCGGAGGTCACAATACCCTAGTTTATACCCTGGTTTTTGATTTCCAACAATGTCTGGATTCTCACAAGGAAGCTTTGGCATGGGGTAATCTTTCTCCCGAATTGCAAGCACCTTTTCATAATATGATGCTGCAAGAGTTACGAGGCCAACATGATGATATGCTCAGGCTATGTTATATAATGCTTCCTGCACGAATTTTGTAAGAGCACAGTTATAACATACTATTGTATGAGTGTGTTTGTGTGGGTAAGGGTTAATATTCCTGAAGGCAAGAGTGTGTTTTTACCAAAAACATGCATATAAACTAAAAACAAAACAAAAGCACAAAATGACAACCAAATTGAACCTGACTGTTTTCACAAAGCCGCAAATTGTTGTAGAGGAAAGCCAAGCCTTGTGCAAGACACTGATGCTTGTTTTGAAGTCTGAATCCAAGTGCTAAATTAATCAAAGCAGTTCCTGCAGAAAAAAACAATAGGTCATGCTTCATGTACATGTAGACTAAAAGCATAAAAATTCATTTATATGTAGCACTCAAGAACTTAAATAGAAATAAAGGGTCTCACCGACACAGAGATTAATCAAGGGATTCTCTGGCAACCGTTTATATGCTTTAAGGTATTTTGTTGTGGCATGTTGATGATTGCTGGCCATGGTAAATTGATGTGCATAAATGATAATGGGTGGTACACAATCTACGAGTTTGCTTAGCATACCACGAAGAAACTTAAAATGCCTTGAATCCCGATTGTCCACCCTACAATACATTAAGAAAGTCCATCAAAGATGACATAGAGTTGAAGAATTTATGAAGAATAAATAAAAC
This sequence comes from Quercus suber, assembly GCF_002906115.3. Lineage (NCBI taxonomy): Eukaryota > Viridiplantae > Streptophyta > Magnoliopsida > Fagales > Fagaceae > Quercus > Quercus suber. The sequence goes on along the minus strand of NW_027071808.1, from coordinate 364,839 downwards.
CACCATGGTCCTAACAGTGGTGGCTCCAGGATTATTTTCTAAAGGGGTCAATAGTGTTGGAACTAGAAATTTGTTGTGGGGAGTAAAAAATAAATTGATTATTTTTTTATGTATATACAACTTTCATATTATATACAATAATCTAAAATAGTATTTTAAATATTATATACAATACAGTCGAAAAAATTATTAATAGTTTAAACATTGGTAAGACAACTACCATTGAATGCAGAAATAAATATAATTAACTAACTAATCATATATTTTTGTCAAATTAATAATAATTTATTATATTTAATAAAAATATATGATAAAAAAGAATATTAAAACACCTGGAAGTAGAATTGGGGGTAAACATGAAACTAAGAAAAAATAATAATTGATATAAGTTTTTGCTTTTGAAGTGTATTTATTTATTTTCTAGAGAGAATATTTATTTATTTTTAATGAATGAGCAATTTTAAGAGTAGTATTACTAACACAACAATTTTATAGCAAAATGTAGGTGGCAAGTTGTTAAAAGTATGTAAAATAGTGATGTAAGTTGTTGGTCTAGATAAAAACTAGTTACAACTTGCCATTTAACCTTTATTGTAAATTTATTGTGAAAAATATTGTGAAAGTAGCACTAAGTCGATCATATTCAAGCTCATTCCAGTAGGGTTTAAACAAAATTTAAATTCAGGGTGTTCAAATTTTTATTTTTGGAGGTAAAACAAAAAAAATTTTAATTTTATATATATATTAAAAAAAAATTGGACTGTTTAGGGGGTATTATAGCTTTTTAGTTACATCTGACCTACTTTAGCATACTAACAATATCACATGCATTAACGAATCAAACAAATGAAGTACGTACTAACAAGAAATCAACACCAAACCACCAAATAATTTATACATGTCAAATATTTACAGTATTCACAAACCCATAACCTAAAAGGAACAAGGTATCCAAAAACCAAGTAATGAAACGCCATAATAACAATTAGTAAGAGTTAACTAAAGTAGTCATGGCATGCAGTAAACAAAATATGCTTGCTAAGAAAATGAGTTTAGAGCAAGAATTTGTGTTTTATGAGCTTATGTGGTTGAATACTTTCCTAAATGAGCTAGAAATGGAGGTTCAGTCACTTTCGAATTGGCATTGTGATAGTAAGGTAGCGTTTGCTACAACTTACAATCCGACTGTATATAAAGTATAACAAATAGAATGAGTATCATTAAGGCCCAAAGCCTGAGACCATTCAAACAATGTTCTAGTATATGATGGCTTTAATTTCACCAAAGTTTTTTCATCTTCAAAACTAACAAAAAAAGTGTTTCCAAACCAAACAAATGATCCATAATCCATTGTACCCCAATGCCAAGAAGATGAAATTTTACAATGCATGTGCAATATTGGAAATCAACAACAAACGATCCATAATCTCACCACTTCTACTACACATGCAACATCAGTCTACCATAGCCATTGCTCTCTTTACTTTATTTGGAGTATCTTGGGTTATGCCAAAGATAGCAGCTTAGAAGCTAAAGCTGTTGGGAAGGGAGAGTTCATTGTCACAAATCTAGCTCTAAAGAGTGGAGTGAGAAAATTATGGATTCTAGATTGGTGTTACATGTGTAAATGCAGTGGGGAATCAGTAGATAATCTTTTATTGCATTGTCCTATTGCATTCCAACTTTGGTCTATGGTATTCACATTGTTTAGTCTCTATTAGGTAATGTCGAAGTGTGTGGTTGACCTTCTAGCATGTTGGCAAGGGAAGTTTGATTATCGCAACAATATTTCCTAGATGGTTGGCACTCCTTGTTTGATGTGGTGTATTTGGTGGGAGCAGAACAACTGGTGTTTTGAGGATTCTGAAAGGACAGTAATCGATCTAAAACCCTCACTAATTTCAGCTTTGACTTATGTTGTGATAGTCTTCGTAGCTGTAACTATTAGTTAGTTTATTTCCTAATAGTTAAAGATTATAAATAGGCTTTTTATGTAAGAGTAGAATTAGGTTTTTTGATGTAACTTAACTTAGTTCAAACCTAGACAGAAACTTCGTTTCTCCAGTTTTTCTATGTAATTCCAACTTTGATTTTTAATTCTTAGGCAATTCTAGTTCAAGTTCTCAATTATTTGACCTTGCTTTTCATCATTTGGTATCAGAACAAAGATCTGGTCCACTTTTTTCCCTACTAATTTGATCATTTAAGCCCTAGATTTCATTGTGTTTCTTTTTTTTCTCTCTCCATTCAAGATCCTAGAATTCAGATCTAGGTTCCTTATACCAATCAAATCTATGTTGCTACTGCTATTTACAAATTTTCAAAGATTGTGAAGCTTCTAATGGCCCAAAGGAGTGGAAAAAGAGGAGGAATAAGGGGGGATCAAATAAATGTTAGGGAAGGAGTTGAAGCCAATCCTCCGGTTGGGAGGAATGGTGGATGAAATCAAAATATAGAGAGAGGAGATGAGATTGCAGAATTAAGGAGACAATTGCGTCACTTGTAGAGGTGGTGCAGTGTATGCAGCCACCTCATGAGGCCACTAATGAGTCCAATGACTCTCATTCTCATTTTGAGAATCTTTTTGGAGTTCCTCCACAGGGTAGGCCTTATGTGGAAAGAAATGAGCCAAGGCTTGACTACAACTTTAAGATTGAAATTCCAGAATTGCAAGGGAGTCTCAAACCTAAAGAATTTTAGATTGGCTTAACACCATTGAAAGGGTGTTTGAATATTAAGAAGTTATGGATGAAAAGAAAACGAAGCTAATTGTTATTCGCCTTAAGGGGAGAGCTTCTGCTTAGGGGTATCCGCTCTCTTGACTCCTAAGAAACATGGTTCTCAGAGGATGTGTGGAAAGTAGAGCTATCAAGAAAATCACAATCAAGTATCGTTTCCCAATTCCTAGATTGGATGACATGCTAGATTGCTTGGCAGGTTTGAAGGTGTTTTCCAAGATCGATTTGCAAAGACGGCCTTCAAGACGCATCGTGTATTATTTGAATGGTTTGTTATGCCATTTGGTTTGACAAATGCACCAAGCACTTTCACGAGGGTGATGACACATATATTGCAACCGTTATTAGGGATTTGTGTTGTGGTGTATTTTGAAGATATTTTGGTGTATAGCCACTGTTTGGAGGATCACTTGGGGCATTTACAGCTTGTGCTCAACATCTTGAGGAGAGAGAGGTTCTATGGTAACATGAAGAAATGTAGCTTTGGGATGGATCAAGTGATGTTCTTGGGGCATGTTGTGTCTTCCAAAGGAGTGTTCATGGATGAAAACAAGAATAAGGAAATTGTTGATTGGCTTACACCTTCTAGTGTGCATGAGGTCAGGAGTTTCCATGGCCCTACTACCTTCTATAGAAGGTTTATTAGCAAGTTCACCATTGCAACACCTCTCACCAATTGTCTCAAACAAAAGTCCTTTGTTTGGACTGATGAAGCCTAAGAAAGTTTCCAACTTCTGAAAAGGAAGTTAACCGAAGCTCCAATCCTTGCCTTGCCCAATTCTAATAAAATTTCTTACCTATCAAGAAAAAGGTCATAGCTCCATATTAATTTAACAATGAAGTTAGATCCAAAATTTTGAGGTCAGCTATAGATCCTCACCAAAGTAATGAGGGTTGACCAAATGTATTCTTCTTCATCATTCTATCATGTATCTAAAAACTCATACTGTCACTTTGGCATAACCCCTCTCATTCCAAAAACCACAAAACAGCAGGTCATCACTCCATATAAATTTGGCAGTGAAGTAACAAATGATCTACAATCTCACCATTTTTAGTACACATACAACACCAATCCACAATACATTGAAACTTTTCTTTTTTCCCCGTCAAAGCCCAATAAAATATCCTTTCTCGAGGTCAATAAAATTCATATAAAGATCTTTTACTCATTTCCTCTAATATTTTTCTATTCAGTAACTAAGAAAATAGTTTCCAAAACTGAATGTAATAGCATGTAATAAAATTGATTATCTATGTGTTATTTCACGCTACTCTATATACAAACACTCTCTCCCAAAGTTTCATGACATGACTCCATAAAATAACACACAAGAAAATAACATAATAATATAGGGTACCTAAATGGAAAACGAAGCTATTTCCTATGAGGAAAAATTATTATAGACGTATATTGCACATATATAAAGGTGAAGTACCTTGAAATTACTTTGTAATAGCAATTCCAGGCAGCAAGGCTGTAAGGATGCTGCTGAACAATGTATCTTACACAGTCAAATCCATGCTTAGGATCTGTGGTGTTGTAAGCTATCTCTGTAAAACATCAACAAAGGTACTACACCTTAGCCAGAGTAAAAAAAAATTACAAATCTTACTTCTTCAAAGAACAAATGAATCAAAGTATCTTTCAAAGAAGGAATCCTTCTAAATGGGATTACATATTTTGGACTAATAACGTAATTATCAATTTAAAGGAGAAGAGGGGAGACCAAGAAAGAAATGAGAATGTGGGGAGTTCAAAAAAAGAACAAGTTCTTTGGAGTTGACGACTTACGAGCTCCAAGAGATCTAAGCTCTTCCTCCTTCTCCACAGACAGCATGCTATGAGCTAATCTTAGAGTGAGATTAATAATCTCCAATGCCTCCCAATACCTTTGCAAAGAAGCCAATGATTTACACAACTATAAACAACGCAACGAAGAAGTCAGAGCAGTAATAAGGTACACAAAAGAACAGGGGATGAAACATGACTAACATCTATTATAAGGCGATGATGCTCTTCGTCTTTAAGAAGATTAGGAAGGGGAGGTTCTCGGTGTACTTCCTGCTGAATGCATCACATATAAGATTCTATCACTCAAAATATTGAGTCCTCGAGCAAGTCACAACATAACTAAATACAATTCACAATTTACCAGAGGGTCATCATCTGAGTCATCACTTTGCCAATCAGCACCAGAAGCCAGTGCCTCAACTTTCTTCTTCTCCCTTATTATTGCCTTCTTCTGAAGTAACCGCTTTGCTCTGGCAGCTTTTGACCTAATTCAGAGCATTGAACAAAAAGTAGTTGAAAGCAGAGCAGAGTAGATTAATAAAGGAGAAAATGGTCCTACCTTTATAGCATGTGCAAGCATGAACACATAATAAAAATACGAATTAAAAAAGCCAAAACAACTCAAACTATAGTAGATTAAACAAAAACATGAAAGCTATGTAAAATAAATATATTTCGTAGACAATAGTATTCAATGGTTCAGGAAAAGAACTTAACACTAAAATATTGTGAGTCCACTGGAAAAAATATAGCACCAATCAAATTAACTGGATTTGGGGTAAAACTCAACCTTAAGTATTATGGGTCTTTGTAAGCCAAAGAAAATCATGCATGATTGGTTTAAAAAATTATGTCCATGTAAACTTCAGCCAAACATACTAAAAGCTACATTCCAGCATGCACAGGTCACCTGTTCTAGTGCCACATGAATGTAACTTTCACTACAGTCCCAGAAAAGGGCTTTCTTTAACTAGATAACACAGGCAAAGCTTATATTCCGTTTGTCACAAAATAAAGCCCACCAACAGGCTTCTCAAAACTACAAAAACAATTATGAAACATTTATATTCTTACCCAACCCAATGCCAGATAAGCACTCAGAATTCCATTCAAAATTTTTTAGTAATAAGAATTCTATAATAAAATGCAAAAAGCCGCTACCCTTGTACATGGATGTAGACAACAGTAGAACTCCTTTCCAAATTCAATAAAACTACATGGCAATACTTTATATTCTCCCCGAAAATCTAAATACTTTCTTGCCCAGTGCCAAAGTAATGAGACACTCTTCTTAGTGGGAAGATTTTAGCAATGGAAAATCTTAAAAAAGGGAGGATTATAGTGGCTGATTGGTGTTGGAAGTGTAAAGCTAAAAGGGAGGCAACATATCATCTTCTTATTCATTTAGTATAGCAAAGATCTTTAGAAATTCGTGTTCTGCTTGTTCAATATTATTGGGAATATGCCAAGAATGGTGATCAACTGGTTGGCTTGCTGAAAGGGACAGTTAAGAAGACATCATGATGCAGGACAAACCAAAATGATGCAACAATAAAATAGAAAATAGAAAATAAAGGATAGATAACCTAGGAGATAAGAACTAGGCTTGCTTGGAGTTAGTATCACACAAGGAAGAACATCTAGGAGTCAACACTTCAGGTTTGTTGGAGTCAGCAGACGCAGCACCAAACCATTGGAAAAATTCCAATAGAAATTTCATTATCCAATCAAACTTTTATATACTTCTCCATAGGAGAACAATGTTGTTAAGAGGTCATACCAGAAAAACTGGGCTCCAATTATTAGCTTCATCTTTGAAAACCGAACTTAAGAAAAATAAAAATGTAATGATATTTTATTAATAGAAAAATTTACTTCATATTCATGATAATGAACACAACCTAACCTAAAAGAATTACAAATAAATTATGCATAAGAGTTAAACTGATTCTGTGAAATCTAAAAGGAAATTTCTACTTAAGTCTTTTCTTTTCCTTTTTTTTTTTTTTTTTCAGACTTTCCTTTAATCTACTTGTAAGACCCCACACACGAGACCAATCCAAAAGATTTCGATTCAACAATGATTTAAACTGAGCCTTTGATGTTTATGTATCAAAAATACGACTATTCTGTTCTCTCCACAATAGCCACATCAAACATAACAGGACAAAGTTCTAACTATCCGATAAGTGCTTTCCAAGCCTGAAACAATTCCTCCATCTATTGAATCCCAAAAGCTCTAAATACTACACTCCATAAAGCATATGCACTCGCAATGGATCAAATACTCCACCGTCTCCCCATTACATTGGCACATGCAATACCAACCAACCAAAGAGAAACCTTGCTTGGAAGAGAATTTGGTGTGTTCAGGCCACAAAGATATACTTATCAAGTGAGCATGCATATAAATCAAGGTACATCTCTTTTAGAGAATGATTCCCACACCCAATATCATGCTAAAACCTTACCAGGTGCCATCCCCGCCTCGAAACACACAAATTGAAGAACATGGTTCCATCCCTCCCTAATACTTCTCCATAGACTACACCCATGTCTTTGACCAGTTTCGAACTCCAACCTTCCCATTCCTCCCCATAATTTGTATAGCTCGTCTCAATAAATGTGTGATCTCATTCCCAAATTTCCAAAACCAAACTTTCTTTTTTTGATAAGTAATAAGTTATATTGATATAAAAAAGGAACACCCTAGTACACAGGGAATAAACAAGGGAAGAAATCAAATACAAATATTGCAAGAGTCTAGGAAATCAATAAAAGAAGGGAATGATTGTTTTTGCAAAGCAAACAACCAATCCCTTAAAGTTCCAAAAAAGAGTAGCTTGAGGTCCGGAATAGATCTCCCAATATCTTCAAAACATCTACTATTTCTCTCCCTCCAAAGACACCACATTAAGCAATGAGGAATGATGGACCAAATATAACCATTTCGATGACGACCAAAGCTGCCTTGCCAACACCCTAACAGCCCCAAAATAGTGTGCAGCATAACCCAAGTTACTCCAAATAGGCCCAAAACCATAGACCATAGATCCATAGCAAAAGGACAATGAAGGAAGAGATGGTCAACCGATTCACCATTTCTCTTACACATGTAGCACCAATCCGAACTTTCTTGTTATTTGATAAACCTACTTGTGCAAAGAATTAGTTCATCCCACTTAAACAATTAGTGAAAATCCTTGTGTCTTGATGACCAACAAAAGTAGGTGCCTCAAATATTACCATGGTTCACTAGAATAAAGTTAAGAAAATAATTATAACAAGAACCAGAGCTTGCTGACTTAGAGAGCTGATTAAACCATCACTAGGCATGGGCCTGGACTTCACAAGTTACGAGCTTTGTATTGTTTAAATACCAAAAGAGAGACTACCATATGACCTTCATGCGTTGGATCACATGTTGATTGAGCCTGGTGCTGCAGGTGCCGATTGGAACTGCAATGGCAATTGGCGACACATGGTGGCTAGTCTAGTGGATACATTGATGTGAGCAAGGACAAGGGACAAGATAGTCTATTGGAGTTGTTGTAAGTCGATGATTTTGGATTGTTTGGCCTTTCAAATCAGGTCACATTGTGCTGGGAAGTGGCATTGGGGATTTGGCTGGGACCTATTGATGGTTTGGCTTTTGCCAGCAATGGTCTTGTCATTTTTTGGTAGTTATGGCTTTGTCAGCGATTCAATATCCCATTGCTAGGATATGGAATTTGATGCATGACAAAGCTGAAATGATGCAACAATAAAAAAGAACAAGAAAAAAAGGATAGAGAACCTACGAGTTAGCACCAACAAAGAGAGAAAACCTCTATGTGTCATGCCAAAATGATGCAACACTAAAAAAAGGATAGAGAACCTATGAGTTAGCACCAACCAAGAGTGAAAACCTCTATGAGACAAATCCTAATGTTGGTTGGAGTCATCACCAAACCACTGAAAATAATCCATGAAAATTGTGTGTAGGTTGTGTTTGGGTAAATCTCCTCTCAAGGAATGAAAATTGGGAGAGGGAAGTACGAGAAATTCTCTCTTAAGGGATGAGTAGCTCCCTCTTAAAAGTGGGTGTTTCTAATCTGTAAAACCCTCAATCTCTAGGTTAAAATTAGTGGAAAATAGATCTATATATATAAGAGGAAAAAGAGGCACAACTTCCAACAAAATGAGCTATCAATGTAACTTGTGGGTAACTCGTGGGCAGTGTTGGTAAAAGCGAGGGGCTAAGTGTAAAGGCCTCTTGAAGCCTAGGCGCAAAGCGTAAAGCGCAAAGCACAAAGTGCAAGCGCGCGCCTGATTGAAGGGAAGCGCACATTTTTAAAAAATAATTTTAAAATTTTAAAAATTATTATTACTAAGAAATATATGAGTACTTCCATGTAACATCCTTTCTTAAATCTCCTATATCCATAATGCGCTATGACTAATTAGTAATATTAGTTAAGAATTAGTCTACTATGTTCAACATCAACCACTAAAGTAACTAAACAATTACCACATATATTATATCATACGTTTTTTTTTATGAATGAGCTAAGAATATGAGGACATTGCAACATGGTAATTAGTACCAAGAAGCTAGGTGGGTTACTGTTTCAAGGAGAAAAAATAAAACTAGAGAAGAACTGGGAGGTTGTGGTTAGGGTTTTAGGACAAGTTATACTCAAAAAATCATGTTTTTTGATAAGTAAGTTAAACTAAAAATATGCAAAATCAATGGCTTATATCAATAATGTCAAGATCCTATAGTTTTAATTCAGTTCTAGTTTTTTTTTTTTTTTTTTGAAAAATATAAAAAGCTCCAAAAAGTGCAAAAAAGCACGCCTGAAGCGCGCTTCTTTGAATGAGCCTAGCTTTTGAGGCAAAAAGCGCTAGAGCCTTGGGGCTTTGAGCTTTGAGCTTAATCATTCTTTTAACAACACTACTCATGGGTTGGCCTACTCGCGAGTTACTTGCGAGTAAATCGTGGGTTGGCCTACTCGCGAGTTACTTGCAAGTTACCACAATTGTAACTGACTTTTGAAATTCCTCACGTGCTCCTCACATGTCAACTTGCGGGTGTTGTAGTCCTAACCTACACGTGAGTCAGTCTCGAGTTCCACTGAATGTGCAATTCTTCACCAACTCTAGACTAAACCCATATACATTAAATTCCACAAAAAATACAAGAAAATAGATGCATGGATTACAATCAAATTGACATAGAATAAAGCCAACTAAAAAAAAAAAAAAAAAAATTAACATAATCAAACTATGTAATATACTTCTCCATAGGAAAACAAAATTATGCTAATATAGAGTACTAAAAGTAAACCCTAATACTAATTGACTTAGAAAACCCTAATTCTAATTGAATGGGGAAATCCTAATAATTGAGTTATACAAATAACCTTGACTTTAAGGATAAAAATACTAATACCTAATAAAATTGTAATTGACCTATAAAAAATACAGTTGACTTACAAAACTAAAATTAAACTAAATATTTCTTTGCACTTCCCATATAACTCCAAGTGGTGATATATGAAGGCTCAGCATTTGTAAGACAGTATTTGGGAAGCAATCAGGTGCGTTCGAATACCGCTTATTTTGCTGAAAACTGAAAACAATAAAAAATTAATTTTCAGGTTACTGTTCACGCTGAAAACACTGTTCATTTGCCTTAATGCACTGTTCATGGGCGTTGGTCAAAAAAAAAAAAAAAAAAGGCAAAACACTAAACGCTAAACATGGATGTGGGATCCAAACGGTCACTAAGATTGAATGGTATCTACCAATTCTTTCCTTCTCAATTTGATGGTGTTCATTGAACTCTTAAACTCTTAAGATCTAGAACGATTTTTTTTATTCTATATCAGGTATGTACTACCATGTTCTATACTTCTATTAAATATTACTTATACAGAATAGTCCTAGGATTCTAAAGCGTAATTTGTTCGGTAAACTTTTAAAAGGCTATCAATCTGAGGTTGGACCGCGCTTAGCCTGACACTCATCCAAAAGAAAAAAAAAAAAAAAAAAAGGCAAAACACTAAACGCTAAACATGGATGTGGGATCCAAACGGTCACTAAGATTGAATGGTATCTACCAATTCTTTCCTTCTCAATTTGATGGTGTTCATTGAACTCTTAAACTCTTAAGATCTAGAACGATTTTTTTTATTCTATATCAGGTATGTACTACCATGTTCTATACTTCTATTAAATATTACTTATACAGAATAGTCCTAGGATTCTAAAGCGTAATTTGTTCGGTAAACTTTTAAAAGGCTATCAATCTGAGGTTGGACCGCGCTTAGCCTGACACTCATCCAAAAGGAAACAATTAAAGCTGGTATAATGGTACTCCTACATTAAAGCTGGTATAATGGTACTCCCACATTAAAGGCTATTCAAGCACAACAAATGGTACCCGAGATTCATAGATGATAAATAATTTGTAAGATGATCAAATAGTCAAAGGGTTAAGTTATGATGCATGCTTAGTGGTCAACTTAGCAAATGTCAAACAGTGCACCGGAAATCACAAGACATACTAGAGCAAAAGCAGCTAGAGAATACGTAAAATCTGCAATATCAGACAATATTTATTCCTAAACTGACTACAAGCCATTTGTGGTGTACTGGATTTTTTTTTTTTTTTTTTTTGGGATAAAAGTTCAAAGAATTTTATTCAAAGGAGAAGAATTCATCAGCATATTGAGTATGTCCAAAAGTTATCCCACGTAAGACTAAGAGGTGTGACTCCCCCTTGGATGGTTTTGGATTGATCAAATTGGAGAGATTCAAGGATGGGTGCCTATTATGCCAAATATGTATACAGTATATTATATAATATTGATAAATAACAAATCAGAAACAACCAAATGCCATAGTCCTAGTACTACAAATGCCCACACACACATACGTAGACAAGACTGAACAAGATGAAATTCATAACTCACAGATCTGATGAATGAGCTACTGGTCTAAATCCACGAAATACATTCTCAGTTTCACAATCGTTCAGTACTTTAACCCTTTCAAACAGAACTCTTCTTGAGAGCCTCTTTTTTACTTTAACCTAAAAAATCACCAATTATGAGCAACTGACAACAACAATAAAGCCAATAAAGCATCTGACATTAAAAATAATAATGAGCTTTTCCAAATAATAGGCAATTACAATTAATGAGTTTGGATTATTCTCCCCGTGTCAAATTTCAGGAATCCAGCAAACACCTCATATATTAAGCCCAAAAATCACATAAATGATAATATATTGCATGTTTTACCTGGAAAGATTGCTTGTAAAAACATGCTAATAACACAAGATGCTTTCATTTCTAAATGACTGGGATAAATCATTTTTAAGATGCACAATACACACACACACACACACACATATAAAATAAAATTTCATTGAAAACAAATGAATACATGAAAAAAATACAAAAGTGCATATGAACACTAGATGATATCAATAAGTGAATACGTGAAGCCTCTGCCCAACTCAATCTGCAATGAATTGGGTCTCTTGCTGTGTGATTTTAAGTCCATTAAAATGTGATTCAAAGAAGTTAAAATCGCCTAGAGTTGGATCTCTTCCTCTCACTCCTTCTCAGTCAAGCCTTTCCTCATACTATTTCTATTCAGAGTAGGATTTATGATGCCGACAAGTACTTCCGATATTATACAGCATGGTCTGAAAGCCCTTTTTATCTAAAAAGCCCTATATTTGAATATTGTGAAAAACCCCAAGGTTAGGGACCCCGCCTCATGAAGCCTAGTTCGAAATTTCCCTTTCTCCCCTTGAGGACAAAGTCTCATATCTGTATATTGTGAACCCTAACTTGTTTAAGTTTCTGTTTCTATTTCCCTTCCAGAATCTATATGCAAATTCAAGCATGCATGTCAAGGTTTGAGATTGACACACATTGTTGGTGAACATCTTGGCAGTCTAATCTTTTAGGAGAATCATTTCTCCAACATGGCAACAGTGATTGGGTAACTCTTTATTTTTTTCACCAATAATATACATCTTGGTGGGTCTGTATATGTGTGTGTGTGTGTGTGTGTGTGTGTGTGTGAGAGAGAGAGAGAGCATGTGTGTGTGCTTTGAATGGTTTCTCATAATTACCTTAGGATGAAGAGTTTCAACATATAATGACTCACGGACCAAAGGGAAGATAGCATCCACAAAGTCCTCAACCATCGCTTTAGCTCTATATATGGTACAAAGCTTCAGTTTTACCTTTTCATTTAGCCACCAGGGTTTAGATTTTTCAGGAGGTAGTTCAATAGAGTCTACACATATAAGCCAAAAGACATTATAAGGAAAGAAGAACGTGTTGTCATAACAAATATTATAATAGAACATTTCAAAATTAAATACCAAAATTTTTTGGCGGAGCAAGTAATGAAATTGCTTCTTCTTCTTTAGCTTCTTCTAGAAGGAGGGAAGCCAGAGTTAATCAGGCATCAATATTGTCCTCAAGCATTTGTAGAGCTGAGTTGGATTGGAAAATTAGTTAGTTGAAAACAGATTATAATTTTTTATATAGAAATATTTCTAAATAATACAATGACACATAACATCTCGCAGAAGATAGAACAATTCTATATTATCAGTAAGATCATGTCAGATTCCGCTAATCAACACATAAACTCCACCATCAAGAAAGACAAACATTTTCTCACTGCTCATGCAACTTTATCACATTAATCCAAGCTTTCTAACGAAGCAAACCGCAGAACTTATGTAGGCATTTTCCCGGAATAGCCACACTAATTATCAGTGTACTGTAGCAATTAATTTTGCATAGTATTTTTTTTTTTTTTTTTGATCAATAATAAGGATATATATTGAATAACACTACCTTATGCAGAAAAACATAAGGCAGAGAGCAAAATACAAAAAGATAAGAAAAAGAGGAAAGAAAAAAGACAGGAAAAGATACTAATTACAAAGGAGAGAGTTAAGGAACATAGGGAGAGAGTGGTCAATCACAACTGTAGTAATGAAAGAGAAATGTTCCTACAGCTTGTTAGAATTCTACTACACAATATAAAGCATGCTAGCCAACAATTCAAGTTCAAAGAACATGGTTGTAATTTTTTAAGTTTACCTTTTGTAAAGTTCAACATTGTGAAAATAGAGTAATTTTCATCTTCAATAAAACTATTACTACTTATAAAAAGAAAAAAAAGTTCAAAGAACACAGTTTACTTGACTCAATCCCAATGAAGAGATTATAGTTCAAATAAAATTTATTAGATATTAGTTTTCAGACATGATATAGAAACAAAATTAACACAACTTTTCAAGAAACTCTTTTTTTGGTTTCCATTACCACCTCCTAGGCTTCCACTACATGAAGTGGAAATGAACACCAAACTTTAGTTCAATGAATAGAAATGTCCGGTATTAAAATAATAGGCATAATGTATGAAGCAAATTAAAATGACTCTCTCTCTCCAATTCAATACTTTCAATTTCTCTTTCCTCTTTTTTTTTTCCTCACTTTTAGTCAAGTGAACAGAATTTACTACTTATAATTATTACTCGCAAGTCTTCTTTATTTTAAAGCAAATTAACATGAGTCTTCTTTATTTTTTCTTCCCTTTTTTACACCGCGTATAAGTCACTATCTTTGTCCCTCTCATATATTCTATTTCATGATGGCGTAACCATAGCATGATTAGAGAAACTATATCCTCTTTGGATATTGGGTCATGCCAAGTTCGGTGGTGGGATTGTTATTTTTCTAGCATCAATGGCTTGGGAATCATACTTTGGATATTTGGAATTCGATTCTAGGTTGTTTGATGTGGATTTTTTGGTTGGAACGAAATCGTCATTCCTTTCAGGAAACTAAGAAGACATTGGAAGAGTTGAAAGTTCTATGCAAGCGCAGTCTTTTTGATTGGTCTCGTTGTTGGGGTTTTACTGATTCATCCTCTCTCTTTGAGTTTATGTTCTCCCTTAGATTAGCTTCCTGATTTCCTTCCTTTTTTTGTTGTTTGATTTTTCCTTATCCTGATGTTCATCATCATGAACAACTTGTTTTATTTTCTTACTATTTTCATTAACAATATTTCTCTGATTATCTTTTTTTTTTTTTTTTTTTTTAAATCCTCTTTGGAAGTCTAAGGTTAAAGCAAAGCATAAGAATAAGAATAGAAGTCCATGGTAGCTGACTAGGTTTTTATATTTTATGTTTTATTAGGTCATTCTAGAGTCAAGGGTACTCTATGATTGTTCGGTATGAGGTATAGTTATGAGCCTTGGGCTTTCTTTTATTTATAACTAAGTCTTATTTAGTTTATGGGTACTGTTCACACATTTTTTATATAAAAAAAAGTCTATTTATGATTATTTTCTCTCTTTTCAACCATAAACCAAGTATTTTGGCCCTGTTTGGTAGCAATGTTTAAGTATAAGTGTTCAAAATGATGTGAAAACTGTGGTTTAAAAAGTATTGTAGAAAAACATGTTTAAAGTATTCATAATGCAAAAAAAGAGTGTTTGATATCATATTTCAAATAACATATTTTAAAATATGAAAAAACATAATTGTGTGTTTGGAATGTGTGCTATTTTAAAAAAGTGATGATTGTATAGTAAAAGAATACTATTTTAATTAAGGAGAGAGAAAAAGAAGAAAAAAAAAAAAAAAAAAAGACGAGAGAAGGACAAACAGGTGGGCCCATGGGAGAAAAAAAAAGTTTGGCCTTGTCAATGGGTCCCACAATTTTCAACTTATTTACAAAACGACCATTCAGCAATGTCACTTGAAAAGTAAAAACTGGTATGGATGGGTTTTCTAAAATACATGTTTTAAACACCCTAATTTGGGAATTGTAACTCAATCACCCATAATAAAATATCGCTACCAAACAGGCCCTTTCTCTCTTGAACCCTAATCCTTTTTCTAATAAAGTTCTAAACCCAAAAATCCTACTAAACCTTACCCAACCACAACCACACATAGACAAGTTCTCTAATTTGTCCTATGTCATCTAACCTCTTTTATTGTGCTTAAAGACTTGGAACAATGCTCGTCCTACCTTACTTTTCTCTTTATACTTTTTTTATTCAAAATTTGGCAATTGAAACACCCATACACATGCTCATATAATCCAATCCTATAGCTCGTTATCAGGTCAAATACCCATCAAGCTATCATAATCATCACTTTGGTGACAAATCCATTTCCTTCATAGGTTCAATTGAAAAGTTTTACATAAGTTCATCACCTTACCTTTGTACAAGAAGAAAATTGCTTGCACTCTTTCTTTCAAGAATAAGTAACACCGAGCAATTTTCAGATATAAAAAACCCTACTCAAAAAGAAATACAACATAAATATATCAGTAGCTAACAACAAGTCAATGTGCAAAATAGATCAATAATATAAACACACAAGGAAACTGACTAAAGAAACTACCAAGACAACCAATACCAGTGTAAGAATAGTTAAAGCCTTCTCATTAATCTTGTAACCAAAAGTTTACGAACCATAAATTTTTGTAATATATATGAAATTATTCAAAATAGACCCAGAGGGTACGCAATTGCTATCCCAAATTATTTACGATTTGCCGAAACAAGGAGGCAAGTGTGGCTGATCTTTTAAGATTTTTCCTTTTTTTTTCCTTTAAAAAAAAAAAAAAAAAAAAAAAAAAAGTGTGGCTGATCTTATGAAGTTCACCAATGGAGTCCTTCATTGGGATTTACATTTTTCTTGGTTGTGCATGACTGGGAATTGGAAGCTTTGTCGAGCTTCATGGATACCATTTATGACATTCCTATGGAGGATTAGGGAGGATAAGAGGTGTTGGTTACTTGTTAGGACTAAAGGGTTTATGATTTGTGCGTATTACCATCTTCTAGCTGGCCATAGTGACCAATTCTACCCTTGGAAGAGCATTGAAAATAGAAGGTTCATTCTAAAGTGGCTTTCTATTTATGGACTTCTGGCTTGGGGAAAAGTCTGAGAATTGACAATTTAAGGAAACGAAAGGTATGCGTTTTGGATTGGTGTTTTATGTGCAAGTGTAATAGTGAAATTGTTGATCATCTCTTCCTTAATTGTCCGGTTGCTATGGATTTGTGGGCTATGAGTTACGGGTTTATTTATAGAATGCTGGTTTATGCCAAAGTCTGTTATTTAGTGGCAAGGTCGGCCTAGCCGTCATTGTAATGGATATATATGGATCGTTGTTCCTCATTGTTTGATGTGGTGTATTTGCAAGGAAAGAATAGTAGGTGCTTTGAAGATAGTGAGTGTTCTCTGCTTGATCTCAAGTTATTATTTTTTAGAACCTTATTGGACTGGCTATCAGTGTGGAAGAACCAGTCCTTTTCTTCAATTTTGGATTTACTTGATTTATGTAATTTGTATTTGATCTATACACCCCTATATACTCCCTGTGTACTTGGGTGTCTCTTTTTTGATATCAATAAATCTATATTGCTATAAAAAATATAAAAAAAAACCATATACAAAAGACTCAAAGACATTGAAAGACCAATGAAAGGTGATCACTTATAAGTCAATATCAAAACAGAACTTGTGAATGTAGAGTATAAGGTTTTTTATCAGTTTATGAGGTAGGCAGAGATGTAGGAGGGGAATAATGATATGGGTAAAATCCAAATTGGGGAGGAAAGCACAAGGGAGGGGAGTGTAGAGGTGGGAAGAAAGGGAAAAATGGTGGTGGTGGTTGGGGTGGAGGAGGTGGGGACATTAGAGAAGAGATCTAATAACTAAGCCTTATCAGCAGCAGACAACCTAAGATGCAGCAAGAAAGATGCATATGTTTCTTATATCAAGCATTGTTTTACTTACATTGTCACCTTTAGCACTTCCTTCCAACATCAGATAGTACTTCAATGCAGAGGCATAATGTTCAAGACTCATTAATGAGTCTGCAGCTTCAGCAATCAAATGAGAATGATCATTTACACTTTTCCGCTGCAAAATACTGAAGAGAACCTATAAATGCAAAAGATCTTCAGTGAAAAACATTATTATCTTTTAATCCCTTTTAAGATGTCCAGTATAAGTGATCACCTATGAACTAAGACTAAAAAGTAAAAAAAGAAAGAAAAATACACATACAACCAACCTCTGCCTTCTCCATATTTTTAAGGTTAACATGACAAATTCCTTCTTTTATTGTCAAATTCAAGGGCAGCTCTTTTCCTGAATAGTAGACCAGCTTTGCATGCTCAATGAGTTGGAGAGCTTTGTCATAAGAATTACTTTCCATGAATATGGAAGCTAGCAGATCAATCACACTTGTATCAACTTCACTTGGATGACCTTTAACATAATCCTCAAGAATGCGGATAGAATGTTCAAGCTGACCACCTTTCTGGTACAACTGAATGAAAAGCAAGAAAAAAACTAATATCAATAGAACAGAAAACTTATGTCAGACTAATTAATGCCCTAAAAAAGGCATGAGATATGAGCAAAACTACCAAATCACAGTCACCTTCAAAAAAATGCTCGAAAAAACTCACTACTGCAAGGAAAAGCAAAATAACATATTCAACTTTGTGAAACTCTAGAACCAGGGGCAATATATGCTTACAAATTTAATCAGTTCAATAATGAAAACATGAAATCCAAAATCTCACTGATGCTAAATTTAGAAGGGAACATTTAGGGGTAAAAAGTAAATTACAAAAAAAAAAACGTAAATAGATATGAAAAATAGCATTGGGAATATCCAAAAATAGTATTTAAAGAACAAAAAGAGCCATTAATATCAATCAAAAAGAAAAAATAAAAATAAAAATAAAAAGTAAGACCAATGCAATTTATGGCATACAAGTTCATATTCAAATCAAATTCAAGAGGCCTTTTAAACACAAAGAAAAAGTTAAAACCTTTGCCCCTGTTTTTAATGCTTCAATGTTCTGAGGACTAAGTTGATATATTTGATCAAATGACTCTGCAGCTTTCTGATAATCTCCAAGCTCAACATGGAGTGATGCACGATGAAGTTTTAGAGTAACATCTTTAGGATCTGCCATTATTGCTTTAGAAAGGCAATAACTGGCTTGACCAATGTTTCCTTGTTCACGGCATTTGATAAAATGTCTATAATTAATAATCAATCCATTCCTTTCGTGCATATAAAAGCAATGAGGTGAATAAACACAGAAAACAAAAAAAACAAAAAAAACAAAAAATTTGAACATGTCAAAAACTATGCTATCACTCGAAAAAAAGAACAGGGTATCCTCACTACATTATTTGCTAAAAAGAAATTTCTTACTGGGTAACTTACCATGTCCTAGAGTTACAACTCCTTAACTTAATGACAAACCAAGGAAAAAAAAAAAAAACCTTAATTAAAGGAGGTTTTTTTGGATAAGATATTTTTAACTCCACTTATATTTGTTTTTAGTATCATATATTTTGTTCGCAGCCAATCCCAAGCTTAATAAAAGAGAGGGATGGAAAAGTGGGTATAATCTCTCCATTTTGGAGAGGAAAAAGAGTTGTGGGCCAAAGTGAAAAACTCCCACAACCCCATTTTACTTCCATCCTCTGTCCCCTACCAAAGAGAGGAAAATGACATTTTCTCCTCTTTCCCTTCCTCCCTAAACCTTTAACCAAACACACTGTTAAAAGTAAAAACTTGAAATGTGTGTTAATTCACAAAAATGCCAT
Source organism: Quercus suber (assembly GCF_002906115.3). Classification (NCBI taxonomy): domain Eukaryota; kingdom Viridiplantae; phylum Streptophyta; class Magnoliopsida; order Fagales; family Fagaceae; genus Quercus; species Quercus suber. Next base: position 345,619 of record NW_027071808.1, on the reverse strand, counting down.
ATAACAAAAATGTTTTGACCCATTTCACCAGGCGCCAAAGGCAAGTGTCACATTAAAGGCCCATTGCCTTGAGGCCTTTGAGGTACCTTAGCAGGGCCTCGCCTCTCAGGGGCCACTTAGGCAAGCGCCCCACTCACCCTTAACTACACTGTCTCAATGTTATTGTTTTATATGTAACAAAAAACCCTGTGGTACCATTTTACGTGAAAATGCAATTCTACATATGGACACATCTTATCAAATGAGCAACTCACTATTTATTTCCATCGATGTTTAATGGTTTACATATAAAACAATATCACAAGAGGGTTAAATGTTACATTCAAAACTTCCAGGAGGTTCCATATTTTGTAGGGAAACCACCTGAGCATTTTGTGTACTTTTCCTTAAGTTATTTTAATACAAGAACATCTATCATCATAAAGAAAAGTTGTTCCATTCTCATCATCAACAAAGATCAGGTAATGGATAATGAATGGACAAGCATGGGGAAACTTACATAGACTTTGTAAAAAGCAGCCTCCAAAGAGATGAATCTTTTGGAGTTAAATGTGCAGCGATCGTGTAAAAATTTGAGGCTTTCTTATCCTCACCAAGTTGATTATGGACAAGTCCAAGTGTATGATACGGATAAGGCAAATTTGGTGCTAGCCTAATAACTTCATGCAACGTTGATATGGCCTGCAACAATATATTTTAGAAGTTTTAGCAATCAAAAGCTATCGAAGGATAAAGGTTGAGATAGAACAACCTTAGATGAAGAACCTTTACTAAAGTTTTATATTCTGTTCCGGATTGGCCATGGGAACAGAATATTCCGGTACCGGTGTGTGCCGGTGCACCGTTCCGGGGTTACTCACCGTATACACACACACATATACACACTAGCTTTTATATATATAAAGATAGTAAAAATAGTTATACTTATATACAATAGCTTCTCAAAATATAAATAAAATTCTTAGTTTTAGTTTGTTTGACCATTATTTGTATAATAATAATAATAATAAAATAACTATCTTTTTTGGGCTATATTTTAATTTGGGTTGATTGAGATGGACTAAATGCTAAGTTTAAGCCCAAACCCAAAACAAAATATTTCCTGTTCTTTTTATTTCCCACGTATTTCCTCTCCCCTCACCTGCCAACTATCACTTCAACATCTCATCAAAGTCAAACAATTTTATTTTATTTACATTTCCTCCTCTCTCCAACCTCCCACCGCACGTTCACTCTTCTTCCTTTTAGTCTTTACTTTTTCTTCCTTTTGTTTGTTTGTTTTTTCCTTCTGCAGTCTGCACCTTTACTTCCACCCACCATCTTTATCACCTTCAGATCAGTTCTTCTAAGTTCTCACGCCTGTGTTTTCTTGTTGCAGATCCAGGTTCATACTTCATAGTTTCCTTTTGTCAATTTTTTTTCTTTTATATTTTGTCTCCCACATCCTTTCTTCCCCAAGATTTCACTCTCACTGCCTGAAAATTTTCCAGTATTCATATTTTGGCCCGAAACGCTCATTTCGCCCAGAATACCAAAATTTCACCTGGGACGCCGGATCAGGCCGTCACTAGCCGGAATTTAGGACAACGCGGAACTAGGGGGTCACTTGCACCGAACTACCCACCAGAACGAAAAATTCTGGCCATTTCGGCTAGAACGGAACGGAATTCAAAACATTGACCTTTACTAAATTGAAAGAAACTAAAGCTGCCATGCCAAAGAGCCCACTCCTAAAATAGAATTTTCCATTTAGACTTTAGGAAACTCTAATTGGTGATCACTGCGATAAAATAATATTATAACCAAGGACACAATGCAATGGTTCACAATAAAAAGCTTTCAAAATGATGGCAAACAGAATACGCAGTATGTGTTATGGCAGCAACTAGATTTCTAATGCAAGTATATTTTACAAAATTTAAACCATTAAAAATAGTTCAAAACAAAATCAAGAATCACTCAACTAACCCCACCAAGATCTATAAGATACATACATACATATACATATATGTGTGTGTGTGTGAAAAAGAAAAATATGACAGCACTACCCAGTACACAGGAAATGTAGAAGTAGTGCAGCAGAGTTAAAGAAAATTACGGCAATAAATAAAGTCTAAAATACTAATAAAAGAATGGCTTCTCAAAGCCTCCAGCCAATCATATAATGTATTCAGGAAAGCTATCTTCCCCACCATCACAAGGGGTGAAAAGGGGAGAAGGCTAATAACATAATCTTTTCTTCTTTTTTTAGAGGTGGGGGGAAGGTTGAGTTGAGTAGCGTTGAGCCACAAATACATTCAAAATGTAACACTAAATTTTGGCATATGAGGAAAATCAAAGTCAGATGTAGAGGGCACAATAGAGACGAAAAATAACATTGTAATCATGTCCACAAAATAACTACACAAACAATGGTCCCAGCATCATATTATGGTGGTAAAAATCTGTAAGAGTGTTAAGCAGAAGAAATGGATAGTGAATGAGAAAGAATCTAAAAGCTTACATATTAACTAAAACATATGGCTATCGTTAGACTACAGGGACTATGTCTTAGTATGCTAGAGGAACACATCATAGAACCCACTAACAATTTCAGTGAGTGACCAAAATTAATGCTTAAAAATAAAATTCATCAAGCATCTTACCTCTTCATAATGACCATGTGCATAATGAAGGGTAGCATCACCAAGCATCCGTGTAATTTCAGGGCTGAGTTTATTCTTTGATCCTTTCCGCCTACCTCTTTTCTTAGGCTGCATGAGGCACACAAAAAAAATTAGACAAGTAACACGCATAAAATCACCATTTGCAATTTATTTGTGAAGGGAGCAGGGCGAACATAAAAAATTAGACTAGTAACACACATAAAATCACCATTAGCAATTTTTTTTATAATTTTATTTATAAGCAATTCATTAAAAAGAAAAGCACGACATAAGGGAACAACTCTAGTGTAAGCTTTCATAAGTCCCGCGAACTAAATTATGCTCTAGTGTGACTAAATCTTTTTTGATTAGTAAAGTAGATGATAATATTGAGGTCCTACTAGGAGTCGAACCCAGGTCGCTAGATTCAAAGTCCAGAGTGCTAAATCAAACCAAAGCTAATGCTTTGAACCAACATTTTATTGTAGTTTACTTATGAAATTTCCTAAACCATCTTTTGAGATAAAGGTATATTTCTAGTCCTAATTCTTTCAAAATTATTAACTTTTAATGATAACAAACAATAATAGAGTTAAAGTCATTAAGTTAAAAAGAAAATGTCAAGAAGACAGCAATGTATAAGAAGCTCTCCTTGACATCAAAAAATAACATGAGGCACCATTTGCATGTCTAATAATGTGAATTGTGTGACCATTTATCATTATGAGATTGGTGAAGTAGGGATAACAGTGGTTAAAAAAAAAACCCGCCTTCCTCGATTTCCTTCGAACACCAAAATTCATGGCTCCCATTATTTCATCTATGCTTGCTCCAAATGTATCTTCTTGTCTGGCCTTCTTCATTGATCCTTCACTATTTGGAAGAGTTTGATATAATAAATGTAAATAACACAAATTCTAACCTCATAGTCACATGAAAAAACTAAAGAAATGGAGTTTCTACCAATGACTATCGGCAAGTAACTTTCGCTTTTTCTCAGCAAGAGCTTCATACTCAAGTCGCTCAAACTGCTCATAAGGTTGGACACCAGAATCAACATTATCTTCCACAAAATCAAAAGGGTTTATCCCGTCTTTAAATCTGAACATATACTCCCCTTCACCTTCATTGTCGTCTTCATTGCCATCATCATCATCCTCATCATCTTCTTCTTGTTGTTCTCCTTCTTGTTCCTCTTCTTCTTCCTTCTCAACATCTACTTTCTTGTTGTCTTTAGTGCTAACAGCAAGCAAACCCTCTTCAAGTTCACTAATTCCAATTTCCACTTCCTCCATTTAAATGTAATATTAAATTCACCTCCTGAAAGCAGATAATAAAATCCAAACAAGATTAGCAATCTATACCAAACACATTAAGATTCATAAAAAATAGTCAATGTGAACTGGCAACATAAGAAAGTCCTGTTCATCTTATGCACAGTCTGACTTTTGAGGCATCTAGAATGCTCTAGGCATAGAGGCATGCAGCACATGCCTATGTGCCTTGTGAAAATTGGCCGGGACAAATGTATTATGTGTTATAGTCTAGATGCTCTCAACATCAAGGGGAGGAGGTTTTATAAAAATCAAATAACACTGGCCCCCCGTTTTGGCTCACAGGCTCATTGATTTTCCTCTGCCAGTTTGTAAGCAATATGAAATTAGTGTCAAGAATCAATAGCAGTAGAAGCAAGAAAATATGAAACTAAATGAGAATTCTACAAAATGTAGAAACTTCTACTCCCCCTTGTCACTTTCCTCAAATGTTTACAGAGAAAAATTTATGGGACATTAATCAAATATGTACACCACCTAGAAAATCATCAAGGGCTACCAAGAGAAGATGAAAGCAATCCTATTGAATTCAAACAAGAAAATATCCCGCGTGATGCGTGGATACTTTGCAAATTTATTTAAAATAATTTCTATGTTTTTAAAGACCTATTTATAATACTCATTTTGTTGTATAATATTTATGTTTTCCCACAATATTTTAAATGCTTTGAAACTCAATCTTCTTAATTCTAAAAAAAAAAAAAAAAAAAAACCATTATCTTAATTAAAGGTTTATAACTGTGGAACTATTTTTACTAATCTAGATTTATGATGTTGGAACAATCAAGTTTTCAACATTTATAGGAGACAAACGTATTATAATATTTGTAGACTTGGCTTGAGAGTATTTCAATTACGTGCATTTATATAAACCAGGCTATTTCCACCAAAAACACAAATGGGATTGTGGAACAAAAGATGGTTTTGAGCAAACAGAACTGAAAATTATGTATTTTCAGTCAGGCAATTCAACAAATAGGTGGTGTGTGATAGCGCGTACCTACAAAACAAAGGCTAGAAATACAACACACGCATCAACAAATTAAACCCTGTTGATTTTATTGTACTAAAAGTCTAAAACATTTTTTGCTAGGCGTCTGTGAAGTAAAACACATCAATTGGAAAGTTCATGGAGCAACGAATATGTATGAAGGTAAGATCTCACACACCCACTAAAACAAACAAGGCTTTTTCACACAATATATCTATAATTTAAAAGAAAAACAAGTTACCGGTGGCGATTCAGGCAGTTAGACAGTGGCGAAAGATTCCCCCTCTCTCTAATTCAATCTTCTGTTAACTCACCATCCATCCACTATTGTCGTCAATCCTCAAAGCGAGGGAGAGCGATAAGCAGAGACAAATCGAGAGAAACACCAAAACTTAGATGGAAAATCCAAAAATTTTGTGAACTTACCCAGCCAAGTTTTGGCCAGAGCGGCCTAGTAGTGGCCAGAGCCGCCTGGAAATACCTCCCTTGAGCCGCTAAGACCGAATTGTTTTTTAAGTTTTCTGGAGCAGCTTTTCCCTATTGATATCTCTCTCTATTGATTTTAAAAAATCAGAGACTGACTTTAGGACCTAAATTGAGAATTGGCCTAAAATGCAGGAACCGAAAGTGTATTTTTGCCTTTACCTAATGTATTTTACCTATAATAATATATCGGTTGGTTGTATGTAATAATGCTTATAGGTCCACAATAAATTATTTTTTTATTTTAGTTGGGCTTACATATACATATATATATATATATATTTCTTGATTAATTTATTTTAAAATTATTTTAGTAAAACTTTAAATGATGCTGTTAATAATATATATTTAATAAAAAAAATGACCGATACACCCTTCAAATTACAACCACATATAACGTGATTAAAAAAAAAAAAAAAAGCAGCAAAAAGAATAACCAAAATATACCCCCTTAACCTAAAAAATGACCAAAATACACCCTAAGCCTTAGAAAAAGATCAAGATGCCCCCTAAACTTAAAAAATGCCCGAAATACTCCCAAAAACTAAAATATGACCAAAACACCCCCCTTAAAACCTAAAAAATGACTAAAATACTTCTTAAACATAAAAATGTCCAAAATATCCCTAAAGCCTTAAAATGACCGAAATATCCCCCGAAACCTATATAATGACTGAAACACTCTCGAAACCTAAGAAAATGACTAAAATACTCTTAAAAACCTAAAAAATGACCAAAATACCCCCGAAGCCTTAAAAAGACCAAAACACCCCTGAAACTTAAATAATAACCGAAACACCTTGAAACCTCAGGGTATTTTGGTCATTTTTGAGGTTTTGGGGTATTTCGATCATTTTTTAAGTTTTGGGAGTGTTTCGATCATTATTTAGGTTTCGGTTTTGTTTTGAACATTTGTATGTTTAAGGAGGGTGTTTCGGTCATATTTTAGGGGTCTGAAGTATTTCGATTATTTTTTAGGTTTCAGGGGATATTTCAAACATTTTTATGTTTAGAGAGGTATTTCGGTCATTTTCTAGGTTTAGAGGAGTATTTAGGTCTTTTTAAGGTATTGGTCATTTTTTAGGTCTTTTTCTAGGTTTAATGGGGTATTTCGATTATTTTGTTGGTTTAGAGGACAAACAAACAATTGGAATAGGTTAGTTTAAAAAATAATAATAATAATAATTTGAAAAGAAAAATTCTAATTTAATAATAATAATAATAATTGTGAGGATTAATGAGCCGAGCAGGAATGTTGGGCCGTGGGCCATGCTCGAGGACATATAAGAGCCCGATGATGGTCAAACGGTGTAATAAGTATTGGGGTCAATGGGTCGAGGACAAGGACAAATAATTACGAACGAATGGTGTCTCCCGAGGAGCCAAGCTTCCTCGGGAAAGCATTGTGGAAAGTTGGAACTTGGCAGCCTAGAGAATACTGTGGAAAAGGCAACCATTCTTTTGAGGATAACCTTTAAGGAAATGAGCCAATAGTAAACGGAGAAAGAGTAGGCTAAGCTTTATTATGACGGGAATATAATTTGTTGTGGCAAAAATCAAGCTCGCCTTAAAAGCTCTTTACAGATTTTTTTTAATAAAATAATATTAATTCATCAAATTAATAAAATAGAATTTAATAATTAAAAAATTATAATTTAATCCTACAAATTTACAAATATATAATTTAATACTTCAAATTACTAAAATGAAATTTAATACTACAATTTTCAATAAAATATAATTTACTAATTAATAACTGTAAGGGGTGTTTTGGTTCTTGAGCCCAAAAGGTAGAAGGATTCAAATCCAAAGAGCTCAATACAATGAATTTGTAGAAGATGAGCTTGAAAATTAGGTTTCAATGGATCAAACAACACACACGGGGAATCAAAGATAATAGGAAAGCAAAAAGAGACAAGCCCAATGTAAAGAAATCCTTACTTGGCAATGTCCAAGGAGAATAGCTTTTGAATACAATTCTCTTAGACTTTGATACAATTTCAGTTCTTCTTACTGCAGTGTTATTGATAGAGATTTTTCTGATCCCCCTCCCCTGGAGGATCTCTCCCATTATATATATGCCCATTTTCCTGATCCTAGCCCTCCATTTGTTGATTATGCAGGCTACCACTTGAATGTTTATCCTATTAGACACCCTCCCTAGTCTCCAGTGAGTTCCGGCAACTAAGACAGCACTGTTCAGAAAGATCTCTCCCATTAAAATTCTGTACACCACAATAACCCCTCAAAACTCCATTTTTTTTCCCTCTTTTCCAAGAAGAAAAGTGGGGTTTTGATCTTGATCTTGAGTAAGAACGTCACTTCACGTGTCTTGTAACCATTCCTAGCACTTCGGGGTCCAAAACATCTCATTAAATGCTCCAGGCTGCACTTTGTTCCCCACGTCCTACAGTGAGATGGAGATCCTACGATTGATATTTTTCCTCAAACTTTAGGAGGGATAACTCCCACCCAATTCCACCTCCTATATAAGACGCCTGGATTCATTTCTCCCACTTTACAAATCTTCGAACTCTCAAAACTTCCCAAATTCTCAAACTTTCAAGACTTTCCAAATTTTTGAATCTTCCAAATCTTTCAAATTTTTAAACTTTTAAGAAGTTCCGGATGTAACTCTTGTGCTTATTCTCATAAGTTCTTTCATCTTTAGGTTCTTTTCTCCTCGACCAGTCTCCTCAGCCTTCTGTTCTCTATTTCCTTTCCTTAAAAATTTATTTTACTTCACCTTAGCCTACTTAGATGGGTAGGTTCGCTCACCTCGTAGATTCTCCCGCCAGTATGGAGGGATTTAGGGCTATGTACCACATTCCCTAGGGCATTTCCCTGCAATACTGTTCTCCGGGTCAATGACTTACCCACATAGAGGAAGGAGAGGTCATCATTCCCATGATTGCCTTCATAGAAGGGGAATAAGGCTTCCCATAGGTAGAGTAGCTAGGGACTATCTGATCGGTCATAGGTTATGCCTCCACCAATGTGCGCCTAACCTGTTTAAGGTCCTGGGTAGTGTGGACGCTCTCAACGAGCAAATGGGGTTGAACCTCACTTGGCACGACGTCGTTTGGATGTACGAGTGTCATCTGCTCGCAGACTCGAGGTATTACCTTAAGTCTAGATCCTTTGTTGTCAAGCTCATCTCATGCCTCCCCAAATCCAACAAGGAAATGAAGAATGACTCGCTGATAGTCTTGGGTGAATAGCACGACGATTTTCACTGCCCAGTCTGGGAGGGAGAGCCAGGTGGGGTACCCTAGGTTTAGGTCTTTTCTCCTCGGCCAATCTCCTCGGCCTTCTGTTCTCTATTTCCTTTCCTTAAAAATTTATTTCACTTCACCTTAGCCTGCTTAGATGGGTAGGTTCACTCACCAAGGGGGCATAGCATACCAAATGCAATTATTTTCCCCAAGTATTAACCTCATTTAAAAAACAAAGAAATACAGATGAGTAAGTTCCTATAGAATATGAAAACATTGTCATTTGACAATATTTTTATGACCTCAAGGGCCCTTGTGCAATTTTTGAATTTATAAAGGTCACTTTGTAATTTCATGAAAGTTGTGGGGTCAAATTATAATTTTTGAAATTTTAGAGGCCAATTTGTAATTTAGAAAATTTTAGGGCTGAAAATGTGATTTCAAGAAAATTGTGGAGTCAAATTATAATTTTGGAAAAGTTTGGGGTCAATGTTTAATTTTGCAAATTTATGTGCTGATGGGTCTGCAGGTTGGGCTTAGGTGAATTTAGTTTGAATTTCAGGTTGGACTTGTTTTATATTTGGGCTTCATTGAGGCATGGGTTTGGGCCTAAATGCAAGAGGTTTGGGCTCAAAGGTTGGAAATGGTTTTAGCTTTGGGCTCAAATGTTGGAAATGCAAACTCACTTATTGACTCTATCTCTAAGGAAAATGGGTATTTGCTTATAATTTACAAACTATGCAGCAAAATGCCTCTATTTTGTAATTGTTTAGCAAAATGCCCATGTTTTTTAAACTCAATTTTAACAAAATCAAGTTTCAGGTGAAACTCGACATTAGCAATGTCGACTTTTATGCATATTTTGCCACTTAATTTTTTTTGAAAATTTAAGTGAAACTCGACATTACTAATGTCAAATTCACTTAAAAATATACATATAACTTGATTTTGAAGATATAGAGTTTTATATATAGCTCGATTTTGTTAAAACCGAGTTTCAAAAACACGGGACATTTTGTTGCATGGAGCAGATGCCCATTCCCCCCTCCCCCCACCTTTCCCAAAATCTTTAAAAAAAAAAAAAAAAAAAAAAAAAAAAACTCATGTATTTGAACCAAAAAAAAAAAAATTAATTTTTAATTTGGCGATAATGATATACTTCATTTAAGGTAAAATAAATCTAAGTAGAAAGATGTATGGAAGTGGATGTCACCCAAAGCAAAATACTCAAAAGTGATGAGTTTGAAATTGCATTTGTAGCAAAGTGAAAACTAAAAACTAAAAATGGAGCAGAGGAAAAAGGGCAAAAATTGAACCCTCAATTCTTAAAGTATTCATACTATTATTTAAGAGACTTTTCTTGTTTGAATTAGACATTTTTTTGGTTCCAAAATATGCCCCTACAACCTATGTTTAAGTAGGGGCAAAACTTGAGAGGATAACACTGAAAGAATATATATCTAACTCTTACCTAAAATATTTTCTACAAAATAGAAACACTCTCCCACTAACCCATTTTTTCAAAGTAATTATACGTTTATTTATTTATTTTTTATAAAAAAAAAAAAAGAAAAAAAAGAGTTAAACAACCCCATGTTGCTATTGAGTTTTTTTTTTTTTTTTTTTTTTAAATATATATATATATATAAGAGTTTCTAAGCACGCGCGTGCTCAAATGTTAGTTTGATAATAAAATACCTTACCATGACTCCATGAGTTACTAGTAAGCAGTAACCCACCAGTACCAATCAAATTTTTACTACGTTATTTTCTAAGTATTTTATCACATGATAAAACTAACAACGTGACCAACAAAAAGTTGACAATTTTGTTTATATATATATATATATATATAAGAGTTTCTAAGCACGCGCGTGCTCAAATGTTAGTTTGATAATAAAATACCTTACCATGACTCCATGAGTTACTAGTAAGCAATAACACACCAGTACCAATCAAATTTTTACTACGTTATTTTCTAAGTATTTTATCACATAATAAAACTAACAACGTGACCAACAAAAAGTTGACAATTTTGTTTTTTTTTTTTTTTTTTTTTTTTTAATTTTATCGAGAACAAGTATTATTAAAAAAATTGATAATTGTAATTAAAAAAAAAAAAAGACATTAGCATTAATTGAAAGAAAGAAATGTGGGGCCCACTTCTCTCGTACTTGAAAATGTCTTTCTCTTCAAAAGTTCAAAGTTCAAAACCCACCCACCAAAGCTCAAACTTGAGAGAGAGAGAGAGAGAGAGAGAGAGAGAGAGAGAGAGAGAGAGAGAGAGAGAGAGAGAGAGAGGTCAAAAAGCTATAGTGAGCATTTGGATTGAGATGATTCTTGGCGCACGTTTTCAGTTTCACGTTTTGGACTTTTTTTTTTTTTTTGCCGCACTTGTTGACTTTAGGGGACAAAATTCACTGTGCGTGTACTGTTCACGCAATATTTAATATTAAAAGTGGGTCCCACAACACTATTCACACATTTAAAAATTATTTTGCTATAGTGTTTTCAGCAACAATCAGTTTTTATCAACTTTCAGCAATAATAAGTACTATCCAAACGGACCCATAGACTTTGAGGGCTCCTTTTCTTAAAACCTCAGATTCGCTTTCATTTTGTCCCTTTCCCCCTCAGGTACCTACTTATCTTATCTTATGTTATATCATTTGTTAACTCTCTCTCAAAAAAAAAAAAAAAAGTTGAGCATTACACTCTTACTAAAAGTCTAAAAGTAATTTTATCGTTTCTTTTTATTCTTTGAATGATCTTCCTTTGAATTTAGGATCCTTCTTTGTTCTAAGTTTCTTGGTCTTTGCTTTTCTTTGTGTTTTTTCCTTTTGTGTGTCTGTTTTTATGTTTAATGTTTGTTTATAATTTGTTTGACTATGAATTTTTCAATGCTTGGACTAGTAATCCAAATGGGCTACGTGCCCAAGCCTACAGTTTGAAGCTTTTATAAAAATTGGGTGATATTTAGCAAGTTGGGTTTTCCTGATTTCGACTGCCAAAAATATTTAAATGGGCTTTGTTTATTATTGTTGGAAAGTCAGGATTGGACTCTAAAATGAGTTGAATTTGTCTTTCATTTCATTTGAATTTGGCTGAAATTTCAAATAAGTTTTATGATTTTGGGTCTGTTTAAATACAACTTATTTTTGCTGAAAACTGATTGTTGCTGAAAACACTGTAGCAAAATAAATTTTAAATGTATAAATAGTGACGTAGGACCCATTTCTAATATTTTTTTCTGAATAAAGTGGCTGTAGGTCCTATGAACAGTGCATGAATAGTAGCATTTGTCTCATGAATAGTAAATTCTATCTCTGGACCGCGTGAAAGCCAAAAAAAAAAAAGACGCAACGCTACAAAATGCTGTATCCAAACCAATACTTTATATCCTTTTCAAGTTTGGTGGTTTCCAAAGTACGACCCTTTTTTATTTTGGGTTTGTTTGGACAAGCTATTTAAAAATGAGCGTTTTTAAAAATAGAGTTTTTAAAATGTGCGTTTGGACAACACAATTTTAAAAATTATATTAAAACGTTTTGGTAAAATTTGTGTATAGTATTACTCTAAAATTGTTGTTTTGGTGCAAATTACCAAAAAGGACCAAAAAATACTTAATTCTGATGATATTATTCTATCATATTTGAAGTAGCTCATGATAATAATAATAATAATAATAATAATAATAATATTCACTTTTCCTCTTTCTTTAAATAAAAAAAAGTATTATTATCAAAAGTAAAAACTAAATTAAAATAACCCAATTACTTTCTCTTTTCCCAAATCTAAGTCCAAGTACATTTGAAATTTGAACCCATTAGAGTTCACGTGGTTGAGAGCATCCGCTTTGGGCTTGCTATATGCCAAATGTAAGGCACATTTCGCATACAAGCCCAAAAAATGCCAGCAATAGGAAGGCCATATGCTAAAATGCTAAAAAAAATTTTAGATATAGCTACAGTACCATCTCAAATGTAAGATGGTATTGTAGCTGAATTGTATAAATTTTTTTTTAATACTCTCATTTTTCTCTCCTCTCTCATTTTAACCCTACAATTTCTCTCTCCTCTCTCATTTTTTCTCTTTCTTTTCTCTCTCTTTCTTTCTGCTCTCTCTTCTTCTTGCTCTCTGATTCTTCTCAATATCTTCATTCTTTCCAGCAACTCTCTAGATTGGCGTTGGGTTTCTAGATCGGTGGTGGGTCTCTAGATCGGCAGTAGGTTTCTAGATCGATGGTGGGTGGGTCTCCGCTTTTTTCCTTCTCCGGCAACTTTCTCTCTCTTTCATTTTTCCTTCTCCACGTGGGTCAACAAAATCAACTTCCTTCAAACTTCCCAGCGGCGAATCCGCTTTCTTCGAGTTTCGACGGTGGTGGGTTTGGTTTTTGACTGTGGGTTACTGCGTGTTTTTTTTTTTCTTTTTTTTTTGGTGGTGTTGATGGGTGGAGAGGGTGTTGGTGGTGGTGTTGACTATTTTTTGACCGTGGGTTGCAAGGTTTGCTTTTGACTGTTTGGTGTATGAGACAAAAATATTGTGGGTTTTTTGTTTCTATTTTGGTTTGGGTGTTGGGGGAAATTCTTGATATAAACGAAAATTTGTGTGAATTAATGTGAAAGTTGATTGATTTAGATTTGAGGGAATGAACCCAATTTTTGTGAATCGTTTGTGTGTGTGTGTTTGCTCGATTGATTTGGAAATGGAGTCCGATTTTTTTTTAATCAGTGTGGATCGTGGCAGGTCGTGGTGGGTTGTGGTGGCTCTGGGGTTGAGGATCGTGGTGGATCGGCGGGTTTGGAGCTTTGGGTTAATCTATGGGTTTGATTTTGATTTTAATTTTGTTAATCTATGGCTTTCTGGGTTTTGATAGCCATGAGTTTGTGGCTGGCGTTTCTGGGATTTAAAGAAAACAATAGTTTGGGTATGTTCTTCATGGTGGTGGTAGCAGCAGGTGGTTGCAGAGGTTATTTGGGTATTGGGTTTTTATTTTTATTTGAGTTTTAGGATATATTATTTTAGAGGAAATTGCACTTTACCCACATGTGATTTGGCCCGTTTTAACAGTGCCTACTCATGATTTAAAAATTGTCACTTAACCCACCTGAGGTGGCCTCCGTTAGACCCTCGTTACCCACCTCTCCTTTTTCAGCGTTAAAAATAGGGGTAAATGTGTCTTTTTCAAATAAAATACAAAAATTATGAATAAATGGTATCCACCATTTTGCTGGATTCTATCTTTACCCTAGGCTTTCTCTCTCTAAAAAAAAAAACCCAGATTTGCAAGTAAAAAAAATAATCTGCAAAAAAAAAAAAAACCCAGCAAAGACCAGCAAGGCAACGGACGGTGGAGATCTGTTCCTTTCACGCATCCTTCGACTTTTGAAACCATCTCCATGGAGGAAGATCTCAAAAACAAGGTAAAGTCTGACCTCGAATCTTTCCTCAAAGGCAAACAGTATTACCATCGACTAGGCCGTGTTTGGAGGCGCAGCTTTCTCTTGTACTGTCCTTGGGGGACAGGGAAATCGAGCTTCGTGGCAGCCATGGCTAACTTCTTGTCCTATGATGTTTACGACATCAATGTCTCCAAGGTTTCGAAAGATTCAGATTTGAACTTATTATTGTGATTGAAGATTTTGATCGGTTTCTGATGGAGAAACCCAGGACCGGGAATTTATCATTGATAATGAAGTTTATGGATGGGATATTGAACTCGTGCATTGCTGAAGAGAGATTGATGGTGATTTTTGGGGGTTCTAAGGTAGAGAGAGGGAGAGAGCTCATTCCTTTTTTTTAGGGTTCTAATTCAATTCTAATTTTGGCCTATATAGTAAAGGGAATTTTCTAACGGAAAAGGCAGAGGTGGGTAACGAGGGTCTAACGGAAGCCACCTCAGGTGGGTTAAGTGACAACTTTTAAACCACAAGTAGGCACTGTTAAAACGAGCCAAACCACAAATGGGTAAAATGCAATTTTCCCATTATTTTGTTGTGTAAAAATATTATTTTAATGAGTAGAATAGGAAAATAAAAATTGGGATGTTGGGTGTATTGAAAAATGGTATGGTATAAATGATAAAGTAGCTTTTTGGGATGGTAAAATAAAATGAGATATGAGATCCGAATGTAGATGCTCTGAAGTAGCTAATGAAAATAATAATAATATTCACTTTTCCTCTAATATTTTCTTTAAATAAAAAAAAAAAGTATTATTATCAAAAGTAAAAATTAAATTAAAATAACCCCAATTACTTTCTCTTTCCCCAAAGCTAATTCCAAGTACATTTGAAATTTGAACTCATTTTAGAGTTCACGTGGGGTGTCAGAACTCACACAAAACAATTAAACAAAAGCCACACACACAACTAAGGCTTTGTTTGGTTCCCGTAAAATATTTTCTAGAAAATAGCCTATTTTCCAGAAATGCTATTTTCGGGAAAAGAAAATATTTTCAAGTGTTTGTTTGCATAATGAAAATTGTTGTAGAATATATTTTCATGTATTTGGTTCTATTCTGAAAATGCTATTTTCCTACATATTTTTCACATTTTCTCAGCTATTTTCTCTACATCAAAACAAATTATTATTACAAAAAATTTCAAAATCACAACAAACTTCGGCTATCAAAAGCAGAAACAAAACCAAAGAAAAAAAATATCAAATCCGGGTTCGATTGGGTTCTGGGTTCGATCGGCGATTGGGTTCGATCTACGCGGTGCAACTCATGATGGGTTCTAGGTTTTGGGTTCGCTGGTGCGAAGGCTATGGGTTCTGGGTTCGTGGTGAGATCGCGCGGCAGAGGCGAGATCGAGCGGAGGCGATTGAAGGCAAGATTGGCGCAGTGCTTGGGGTTCGCTGGCGATGTATCCGGCTTGATCTAGGCTCCTCTTCTTCCTCTCGTGCTCTCTCTCTCTCTCTCTCTCTCTCTCTCTCTCTCTCTCTCTCTCTCTCTTCATGCTCTCTTTCTTTCTGTTTCCCATAAAATGTTATTTGAAGTGAAAATAAAAAGGGAAATTCTTTTCACCCTTGACTCATGGTCAACTGAAAAGGATTTCCAGAAAATTGATTTTCCATACGCAACCAAACACCCGAAATTACAGAAAAGCATTTCCGGAAGTGGTTTTCACCCAAAACAAACGCAGCCTAAAACAAAAGGCACAAGAAGAGAGGTTCAATCTCGGTCAAAACTGAAGAAGCAGAAGAAGAAGACAAAGAAAAAGGAGAAGCGGCTGGATAAAACAGAAGGAGGAAGGCTGGGGGAATGGCTGACAACATGGGAAAACAGCCACTAGCGAGTGGTGCTCTCTTATTTCCATTTTCAATACTGCAACGATTGAGCTCTTTTTTGTTGTGTCAACATTCTCCACTGCCGTTCCAACATCCGCCTGAGACCTTGAGCACAATCTAGTAGCTGAAAAGTCAGGGAGGTGAGGTTATTTGCTGGCTGGTAATTTGTCATTTAGCAAATGCATGAGGGTATATCAAGTATTCAAGCCTTAAAAAGTATGATGAGATCTGCGTTTTAAGTGCCGTTTTCAAAAAGTTGGCTAGAACTCCAGTTTCAAAACGTAATATTTTGCGTTTGAAAGAACACATTTTCTAGTAAAATCACAGTGCCAAACGCACACGTATTCGCGTTTTTATTAAAAATGCACTTTAAGGCTTTTAAAACAGCCTATCAAAACGTTGATGATGACTATTTAATTCAACTTGGTTTAGTTGCTGTGCATCTTGCAGTGATTGAAACACTTCTAGTTTTAGATGTTTTACTAAGCTAGTAGGATTGTTAATTTGCATCAGACATGGTTATGTGTTTCTATTAGTGATATAGATATAGTATTTGAAGATCTAGCTAGCTAGTGGAAGTGAAATGGTGCAAAAGGGGCAAGAGAACTAGAGAGAAACGGTGAAAAAGATGCTCCCACCTAGAGCTTCTCCCCCTGAAGATGCCACTAAGCTTGATTACTCTATTGCTATGGAGTACGAGGGCCCGCCTGTTTCTTATGAAGTCCCCAAGGTGGAACCCCTTGATGTAAATTCGCGTGCAATCCCAATTGCAGAACCGTTATCTTCCGAATCACAAACCCATATCAGTATGGGTCCTCCAATATCAATCCCTCTACCGGTGTCTTGTTTTATTCCTTTTTTTTTTCTTTCTTCTTTTCCTCTCTTTTCTTATCCTCTGTTCAGTGTTTTTTTTTTTTTTTTTCCTTCTCTCTTCTCACCGGTTCTCTTTCCCTTTCATCGGTGGATCATGGATCACGGCTGAGATTTGGTTCAGTTTTGGTTGATTTGGTGGGTTTTGGGTTTTGATTTAGGTTGAGGTTGGGGGTGGTGAGTCAGGTGGCTTCGATGGGTTGGGTTGGGTTGAAGTTGTGGGTTGTGGCTTCGATGGGTTGATTTAGGTGATTTGGGTTGAGGTTGTGGGTTGTGGCCGGATCATGGATCGCGTCTGAGATTGGGTTTTGATTTGGATTGAGGTTTTGGGTTGAGCTTTGATGGCTTGATTTCGGTGAGAGGTGAGTCACAGTGACTGTGTTGTGTTTGTGGTTGTGGTTGAGAGGTGGAAAAGGAAGGTTGGTGGTAGTTGATTGTGGGTTTTATTTTTATTTTAGATTTTTATGCTATGGTTGGTGGTTGCTAGTTGAGAAGTGGCGGAAGAGGAAGGTTGTTGGGGGCCTGGATGATTTTTTTTTTTTTTTTTTTTTTTCACTGCTGTAGTTTGTGGTTGTGGATCTCTCTCTCTCTCTCTCTCTCTCTCTCTCTCTCTCTCTCTCTGAGTTTCAAAAATAATAGTAGGCCTTTAAGCAAATAAGTTATCAAAAATGTAAGCCTATCCAAACTAACCACGTGGCAACGACTCAAACATAGAACATTAGCTACACATTAGCTTAGACGACAACGTAGTGTCGAGGTTGTTGTGACATAGAAATCTACATGTACCAAATCATGCAAGTAATTTAACTAAATCCACTGTTCACAATCTATGGGTTTTGATACTCTGATAGCATGAATAACATATATGAAGGCATAGTTACAGTGAACATAACTATCTTTAGGGAAAATAACATTATTTTCTTCAAAAACGGTATGCAAATATGTGTTTAATTGGGAATCTAATGCATTTCACAAGAAATTGTACTTAGGTTTTGCCCTAAAAGTAATACTAAGCATATGCATGACCAACTCTATGCCTAGACCTAAATCTCCCTTGCTTCAAAAATTTGAAAAGGGTCCTATAGGTTGTCTGGGTGGGGCTGGCTAACGAGGGCCAAGGTTTTGGGAGAGAGGGGCCCAACATCCAAAAACATAAAATATACCTAGTAAAAAAAGAAAAGAAAAGAAAAAAAATTGGGCCAGGGGGGGCTCTGGCCCCCTACTAGATCCGTCCCTGACAGAAAATCATGTACTTTACCAACAAAGACAACTAAATATCCAGAGAAAATTCAAAACTCCTAAACAAAATAAAAACCAGTCCATCAACATGCATTTAGTGACATGAAGTTGCAAAAAATGTCTCTTTGTACAGGAAATAAGCGTAAATTATTCTTCAGCTTCAACCTGCTAGCGAGTGTCAGTTTTTGATGCCCAGTCTAGATGAAATTTTAACACGGCTTGTTTGTAAGCTATTTGAACCTGAAATTAAGAAATAATTAATATTAAAGAATAGGAAAAATTTTATGTAATAAGTTGTAGCTGTGGCATATATAATGAGAATTAAACCAAACTCAAACTCATACAACAATTTACTCAAGTGAGTAGTGAATAAGACCAAACCTCTAAGATAGCAGGGGCAGTTGACTTTGAGTGTGATCCGCTGTCAAACTGCTTCTCGGATTTCCTAGGTGATGCAACTATTTTATCTGCAAAAAAAGCTTTATAAATTCATACCATAAATTAACTATGCAGCCTAAAGAATGTAAAAACTAAAGACCAAAAGATCTCCTAGAACCACATGCTAGGTATGAATACCTCACAAGCTTCAACAGTTCAAAAAATTCGAACACTTGGCATGCAAAAATAGAGATCAGGCCAAAAACCCACTAGGAAAAATATTAATTCCTATTAATATTCATTTGGCTAATAATAATGCAAAAGGCAACATCATTATAGAGAACTATCCATAATTGTTGTACCAAGTCATATACGTTCTTCATAAAACCCTCTTTGCTCTTTTGAACTTTATTTGCTTTATATTTTCCATCCTCTAAGTTCGTGTGAAAGGTTGCATGGCTTTAGAACCCCATTTAACACACACATCTCTCTCTCTCTCTTTCAAAAATTGAAAATGAATAAACCCCATGTGAGTTATAGAGTTGGAATGGCAAACAAAAGTTAGTTTAGCTCAATGAGGTTCATATAATGTAGGTACTAGGTACTACTATTAGAGCTTAGAATCAAGTTTGCTTTTTTTTTTTAAGAGAGTAGGTATGTGATTTGTCATTTGATTGGCGAAATGGATGAGTTTGGAATCTCTTTATGCAAATCAAGAGCTCTTCCCTTCAGGGTTTCACATAAGGATGAGAATGTTGCTCTTAGGAAATGAAAATTGTCCAGGACGGTTGGGAAAGATGCATGATAAAAAGGGATAAAAGAGTCTTTCGGCAAAAGATCCTCCGAACAAAACTTTTTGATGATCACTCTCTTTCCATCTCTAAATGTAATTGGTTTTGCACAACTTAACTCCTCTCATGTTTGAGGTGTAAAAAATATAAAGCAAGCCAAAGACACGCAGTAAAGGTCATAGAATATGGCTGAGCTACTGTTGAATATGTTATCTTAAATTATATAGATGGAATCATGGAAATGGTAGTTTGTAAATGACTCATTTGATGAGAACAAAATATACATAATGATCTTCTTATAAGATAACCTTAAATGGGTGAAAAGGGAAGTTCAAATTTTGAGGAAATTTTTTTGAGAAAATGTTAAAAATATTACCAATTTTATTAAAAAGATTTACAAATTGACATAAGTAATGTGATTGGTACCACATTATCAACAATAAATAAATTTTTATAATTATTTTTATTTTGTGTTCAAAGTAATAAAGTTGATACAGTAATTTATTTAAAAAATTTAAAGATAGCTATACAAATTAAAATGGATAGTTTTAAAATGAAAATTAAAAAAAAAAAATTCATACATTATTCTGGAATAGTTTAAAAAGAAAAAGCAGTCAATCTAATGAATCTATTAGAGGGAAATCATTTATAAAAAGGGATTGCAAAGTCACTTCTTGTTAAATGGGGGCTCCCATAACACCTAGCACCAGAAAGTACAGCTATCCAATGAATTTTTTATACTACTATTTTGTTAATTTATAGAGATTCTAATCTATATAATCCCTAGTTCTAAACACATGTCATAGTTTCATCAGCAAACAGCTGCTAAAGTTGTTAATGTAAGACTAATCAATCATTATACATTCCATCAATTAATGTTGTTCTAGAAAACAGTAGCAAATGTTGTACACTACATAGTATAACATATCATGAGAGAGAGAGAGAGAGAGAGAGAGAGAGATCAAACCAGTCAAAGATTTTGTATAGTAATCATTAAAGGTTAGTATGTCTTTACCCAAATCAAAAAAATGATATTTTAAGAAAAGGCAAAGGAAAGAAAAGAAAAGAAAGAGTAAAGAAAAAGTAACTGGGGAAT
This sequence comes from Quercus suber, assembly GCF_002906115.3. Taxonomy (NCBI): domain Eukaryota; kingdom Viridiplantae; phylum Streptophyta; class Magnoliopsida; order Fagales; family Fagaceae; genus Quercus; species Quercus suber. The sequence continues at coordinate 325,285 of NW_027071808.1, read as the reverse complement.
TTGGATGGCATGGCAAGGAAAAAAGAAAAAGGAGACTGTGACAGTGAGCCAAGTAGATTGATGGGCCCATCTTCAAGCCATCAACTGTTGAATGATAAAGTGTGCTTTTTTCTTTGGGGACGAAAATATAGAACATAATAAATTCTATCATATTAACTTGGTCCACTAACATTGGGCTAAAGTTCAATGTGGTCCCTTAACTATCAATTGAGTGAATTTTATCATCTAAATATATATAAAAAATTATGTTAATTTAGGTCATTAACTTTCAAAATCAAGTCAATTTCAATTTCATTTGAATTTTAACATAATCTAATCTAATCTAATACTATATATAATAGCAAAAGCTTTTAATAAGGTGCTGACACGTTAGCAAAAAAGGTTATCTAAAAAACTGACACGTGTAGATTTATTCTTAAAAAATTCGTACGATGTATCATTTGCTTGATAACGCTACAACGTTTAAAAGCCTCTCATTATAAATATAAAAAAAAACCGCATAAATTTATTTAAAAAAAAGCCTTGCTTGCTGTATGGATAAAAAGGAAGAGAGCAGAGTGGTAAAAGTACAGACGAAGGGTTTGAGAAAGATACAATCACAAAGAGAGACAACTCGCACGGCGCCATGAGAGAAATACGATGTACACGAAGATAGAAATAGAGAGAGGCGATGAGGCCTGAGACACGGAGAAAGAAACAAAGAAAGAGGCAGAATCAGACGACCGGAAAAAATCTATGGCCCATCAACACTGGTAAATTTTTTTAGATTTGGGTATGAAATGTTCCTTTCAATTGAGTTTTTCCTGTTGGCTAGGCTTAGGTTTGATTTTTTTTTTTTTTTTTTTTTTTGTTGTTTCAGGCTTTTAAAACACAGAATGATTGAGAGGGATACAGAGATAGTGTTCGTCAATGTCGCTGCCACCAGCGTCAGTCCGGCTTCCTACCATCGCCAGTTCCGATAGACTTTTCTTCTATGGCAAGGCCACTGACGGTGGTAGGAACTGGCGCCGACACATTCTTTTCCCTTTTAATTGAGTTTTTTTGTTGGATAGGTTTAGATTTTATTCGTTTTTGTTTTGGGTTTTAGGGTTTTCTATCAAAATGTTTGTAGATATTTGCTTTTGTTTTGTTTTGTTTTTTTTTTTCCCCGCTTTGCAGTTTGCCCCATGTTCTGTTTCTTCTCTGCAACAGAGTGCAAACTTGCCCACTTAGATTTCTGCCGCCAAGCCAGTTTAGAGTCACAAGAGAACGATCTTTACATCGTTTGAAGATTCTTTTAATAACCGTTTGGAATCAGCCGATATAGAAGGAGAGAGGACGATAGAGAGACGGTAAGTCTGAATAACCAATTCGGTCATCACCGTTAGGGCCTCCACCCATAAGTTCTGTTTATAATTTTACAAATTGGGGTTTTTTGTGGAAAATCATTTGGGCATTATTTACTATTCGGGTATTTTGGTTTGATCGGTTATGATTTAGGTTTTTCGGTTAGGAGTAGTTTTGTTTAATATATGTAAATAGACGGGTTAGATTTGGTTTTGATTAAGAAATTTTGGTTGGAAAAAAAGTTTTTTACCAAGAACTCTCGGTACCAGACCATTCTTTCTTGGTAATTTTCAACTAATCTCTTACCCTATTGTCTTCAATTAGGTTTGCTGTCAATTTAGGGATTTGAAATCAGGGAAACAACCTAGAATATCAAATTCTAAATGAATTGTTAGGAATTTTTAGTTCCTGGGTTTTGTATCAAATTCTAACTGAATTGTTATTATGAATTTTCAGTTTCTGGGTTTTGTTCCTTTGCTTTCATGAATTTCAGTTTCATATTTTTTTTTGTTTTGTGACTTGCTATCAGGGTCATTAAAGAAGAAGAAGGGTTTTTATATAAGAAGAGAAAGGCAGTGGAGCATACACAGGTCAAAAAGGGAGAAGGTTTTAATGGTGATTGGCTTTTTAAATTGGCTTTTCGATTGGTATAGCGTGGGTTGATTTTTTGTTTTCTACAGATTAATTTTTTCCCCTCCATTTTTTCAATTCCCTTAAACTATTCAAAGATTGCCCCTTAATTCTGATTTTGGTTTTGGTTTTAGTTGAGTGGAACCATGAAGGCAACTGGATATAGAAGATGTCCATGAGACCAAATGTAAGAGAGAGTTTGAGACACAAGCAGCATGGCAAGCGTTGGAGATTTGTTGCCCATCCGAAGAGATTCACTGTAAGTCATTATTTTAGGTATAGTCTAAAATTTTAGTCCACTCTCTGTTTGGTTTCCCATAAGCACAAAAGTTCAAAAAAAGAAAAGTTAAAGTTTCTTTTCATTTTTTCTTTTCCAACGTACCAATGCTGGAATGAATATGGTTGCTTGGAGTTCAAAGTATTTGTTTTGATTTTTAATTTTTTTGGGTATAGCTGAATTTGATTTTGATTTTGCCTTTTATTTTATTTTTTGGGTGGAAATTGTAATTGGACTAATGTTGATGCGTTTGCATACATAATTGCAAATGATAACAAACATTATGGCATGACATGGGTTGTTTATTGCACCAGTTCATTGTTGTAAAAGAAAAAACTATTTCACTGATCAATATATAGAGTAAGAGTCTGTAATGCAATGAGAGAGAAATTTGATGGCCCTGCCACTACCTTCTCGGTCTTCTGCCACTGTCATACTTTCAAAACCATTACCGGTTATTTTGTTCTATCTATTTATTTTAAGTTAGGTGACAAATATGATATAGGAATTAATTTTTTTGGAGTTGCTTCTGTTTTTCATATTTGTGTCAAAATTAGTTTATTTTTTTGGGTGAAAGGACTTTTCAATATGTAACATTTGGCTTGATCTGCAACAGAAAACTCCTTTTAGCCTATTTTTCCCCGAAACCAAACACCCAAAAACCTTGAACCAAAGAGAGCCATAATAGGAACAACTGGTCATGAGCCACAACCACAACCACAACCACAACCCATCCAAGCATCTACAATGTCAACAATAACAAGAATACAAGGTATGATAATAAATGATTTTGTTCTTTTGATTAAATCTATAGAGCCCAAAAGTTTAATGTTTTCACCTTACATTACACTTTGTATTAATGAGCATCCCACTTAATCCTAGATTTACCAGTTGAATGATGTCACTTCTCATTAGATGGGGAGTTCATATGCTTATAGGTGGGCTTGGTGAGAAGCCAAGAAGGTGAGCAGCTAGGTGGATTAAAATTGTTTCTTTTTGAAACATTGTTCAATGCTGCAGACAGTGAGGAATGCATACTTAAATGCTGCTATAGTCAAAAGATTTAAAAAAAGAAAAAAAAAAAAAAGAAGAAAAAGAACCCATAATTCTTCTTTAGTTGAATTGTTTTTAATTAGCCTTCTCTTATTATGATTTCCTGGGTATGTCATGTTTCTAAATTTTTAAAGCCATATCAAATGTTGTGTACACAGAATTGATGTTTGAAGTGTAGTTATTGGAAATGGTTGCTGATCTTTTAGTTCTTTTAATAGTGATGATCTATGTGTTTGGTTTGACTGAACAGGAATGGCCAAAGAAAAAAAAAACCCACTTAAAGAACTGCCACGTGTAGAGTTTAATTGTGAAAAGTCATACCATACGACACAATCACGCGTCCAAAAAAACAATGCAATTAGTAATTCTTAAAGAAACGGTTTAAAACACATTGCTTAACCCATCACTTTACTTAGTGTTTATAACAAAAACTAACTGCCTGTTTAAAACACTTTTTCAGTTCCTATTTTACAAAAACAGCAAGTGATAGAGACCATAAGGCAGAGAGACATTTGAGGACTGCCATTACCGCCATTCTGGCCTTCTGCGATCGTCCGGTCTCTCGCTGACTTGCTATCAGTAAGTTTTGATTTTGTAAAACATTTTTTACTTTTTGAGAAAGAAATTGGCGTTAAGTATTATTTTAGGCCTTAGATTTTTTTTGCTATACATATTTGGCTGAGATTAAGGTATTTTGAATATTTTGGTTTGATTGTTTTTGCTTAAACCTTATGACTGACAAACCTTTCACTCTTTACATATAAAGAAACTGAAACATTTAGAATCAACATTAAGGGAAAGTCGATTACTGTAAGTCACACACAAAGAAAAGAGATGGACAGCGAGAAAGAGGAAGCATAGTATTCCCACCCATTGGCAGGTAAAGCTTTTAAATAAAATAACAAATTCGGCTTTAAAGTCTAGAATTTGGGTTAGAATCCATTTGAACTAAAGTCTTTTGGTTAGAATCAAATAGTTGCTTTAAGAGATTTATTTTATTTTGGGTATTTGTGTTAGATTTAATTTTGTTTAGGCTATTTGTTTTTATAAACATCAATTGACCCAAATTTAAACTTCATTTTTAAGATAATGTGGTGTTGAAGAACTCGCGTGACTAACATGTTTTATTCTTTGCAAATTCTCATCACAGTTTAAAAAAAAAAAAATCATGTGGGATGCATGTTTTGTTCATTAAGAATGATACTATAGTCCCATGGTTTTTCCTATCATTGCTAGGGCCTGACAAGGATATTTTAATTAGTTCATGCATGTGATTTGTATAGTGTATGTTAGGTACAAAAAGGAATAGCTCATGAGATTAATGTTCGTTTACCTACTTTTTTTTACTTCTTTTATCTTTATGTTTATTGCCTAAATAGTTTCCTTCTTTTGTTGCTGCCAAGCCCACATGAAGAAACCATGTTTGAATGAGACATCTATAACTGATGAATTTTTACCTTGCCAATCCTATTTTGAATGTACCTATTATATGATTTATATTATTATCAAAAATATGAGTGGGGTGAGGGGTTAAATTGTGTTGTTGCTTCTTTGCTGATTGCTTACTATAAGTTTATACCACATGCATGTTTGAGTCTAGAAAAATTCTTATCCTTTGTTCTATGTTTTAGGACTATGCATGATTTGTTGTTCTGTTTGAATTTTTTATTAGAGGGGAGAGACAAATTTTTTATTAGTTGTGTACACAATGCAAGTTAATTTAATTTCTTTGTTGGATGGGCCATAGATTTTTTCCGATCGTCTGATTCTGCCTCTTTCTTTGTTTCTTTCTCCGTGTCTCAGGCCTCATCGCCTCTCTCTATTTCTATCTCCGTGTACACCGTATTTCTCTCATGGCGCCGTACGAACTGTCTCTCTTTGTGATTGTATCTTTCTCAAGCCCTTCGTCTGTACTTTTACCGCTCTGCTCTCTTCCTTTTTATCCATATAGCAAGCAAGGTTTTTTTTTTAATAAATTTATGCGGTTAGTTTTTATATTTATAATGAGAGGCTTTTAAACGTTGTAGCGTTACCAAGCAAATGATATACTGTGCGAATTTTTTAAGATTAAATCTACACGTGGCAGCATTTTAAGGGGCTTTTTTTGCTTACGTGTCATCACCTTATTAAAAGCTTCTGCTATTATATATAGTATTAGATTAGATATTGATTTTCACTAAACCCTCACTCACTTTTTGATCTTGTTTTCCTTTGTTCTTTTATGGTTTTTTATGTTTTGAATGAGACAAACATAAAATGAGAGCAAAATTACGTATTTAGCCCAATTTTTAACAGAAATATGTTACATAATTCTAGCTAAACTAACTTTAGGTGGGTAAAGTGCCAAATTTTAAACCATGGGTAAGCAACTCAAATTTTGACCAAATCACATGTGGGTAACTTGTAATTAGCCCAAAAATAATTTTTGAGTACTCCTTTTTTAGTGTTCATTCAACAAATAAAGAATCAACAAAACGCACTCAAAAGGGGAAGCAAATACTGTCGCTCACATTTTATCAAGACATGCATGCACAATTTGTAGAGGATGAAGTGGCGTGGATAGAACTTATTAGAAGACATTCTTGAATGTATGATGTATCTCACATGCTGTTCAAATTAATTTGATGTAACTCTGCTGTCAATAATTTTATTAGAAAGTTAACACATTATATATATCTTTTTAAGAAATTAAATTCTAAGTTTTACAGCCTCCTATCATAATATGTTATATCATCATATCATATTATTTTTAATTCACTGTTAGCCACGTCAACCTTTTTCATTCATCACTTAACGGCAGAGACTATTTTGACATAATACCAAAACATTTAGGACTAAACTGACACATTTAAAACGTTAAAGATCAAATTAATACATAGCGTAAAAAAAAGTTAAGGACCAAACTTGTAGTTTACTCTTTTATTTTGTTACCACTCTTCAAACACACTCTCTTAGACCAAGAGTTTGATCAAATTGTTTACACAACGGAAGTTTCAATTCTTTTGATTGCTGAAGTTTCATGGATAAATTATCTGAGCCAATTAAAGAGTGAGAGTGAAATCTTACCATAAATTTCTACTCTTTATCACAATGGATAATTAAGCAAACTGAGCATCTCTATCCAAAAAAAAAAAAAAAAGCCAAACTGAGCATATTCTACAAACCAGCAAATACTATGCAAGGGAAAGTAGCTAGAAAAATACCGAGACAACATTTCATCAAATCAAATTGCAATACTCCGAAGATCTTGATGTGAATTGTATATTCCACAAGCAAACTTTATTCAAAAAGATTTGATGGCAAGCGTGGTTTCACAACCACATCAAGTGGTGTGGATTTGATGTTTGTTAATCCAAAGGTGGCAGTCATATCAACCGGTGCATTTGATGGGGTTGAGATTTCAAATGCATGTATGAGACTAGCCAGAGTCAAGTGCAGCATTTGAAGGCCAAAAGATATCCCAGGGCAAGCTCTTCTACCACTNGCAAATTTTTTTTTTTTTTGGCAAAATAACTTTCTATGATTATTGATTCCTAATTCTCTATTATTGTCCCATAGGGTCATTAGTTATGGTGCTACCCGAGTGGTTGTCCCTAGAATCTTCCCAATAGGCTGTTTACCAATATATCTTGCAGTATTCTAGACCAACTCTGCTACTTATGACAAATTTTATTGCCTGAAGGGATTGATTAATTTCTCAATAAATCAATTTGAAGTCTAATGTCTCAATGTATTTTGTAAATAACATACTCTTACAAGCAAGACAAACAAATGGACGTACTACGTTACCCTATGAATTTTAATGTATTTCATTATATTGTTAAGTTTTTTGTTTTTTATTTTATTTTATTTTATTTAAGAAGAGTAAACTAAATGTATTGTTAAGTTATTGTATGTCACCTTATTTGTACATATTACTATGAATTTTTCTGAAAAATTACATTGTAAATAAAGCTAGATTGTTTCTTCAATTAGAAGTAAAAATAAATTGATTTGCTGGGAAATTCCATTGTAAATAAAGCTAGATTGTTTCTTCAAGATTGCTGGCTTTTGTAAGTTGGGTCCATCATATTAACAAATTTGATTTTTTTTTTTTTTTTTTCCATTAATACTTCTTTTGCTGCTATGGTTTACCTCCACTTTTGGATGATTCTGAATCACATTATGTGACTTAGATTGGTTTGAAAATGTTGCTGATAAAAGGGGTTGTTATGTTACTAGGGATAAAGTCTAAAATTTCATTGATACTATTCCCCCTCCCCCCTGTTATTGAGCCCATTTTTTAAGGTTTACTACTAGAATAAGCATTAAGTTATGTTTTTATATTAAGGTATATTTTTATACTTTTTTGGTATCATTTTGTTGTTCAGCATTGGCGTATTTTTTGTTAAGATAGAAGTGGGATTAAAATATATTGGGTACGAAATTTGTGTGGACTTTCTTAGTGACTTCTCCTCCACTATAGAGTTATGTACATTTTTTTGTATGTACCCATGGTCTGTCTGATTGGGTGCTTTTTATTCTGGTTTTTCATGGGTTTGAAAAGGTGGTTTGTTCTGGTAATAGACACATTGTTAATTGGCTTATAGTATGCATCTTAGAGTTTGATAGGCTTCGTATTTTGGATGATGTATGTCACATTGTTGGGCTCTTATGCTCTAATGAAAATTTGGAATTTTTTTTGGGGGAATACTAAAAAAAAAAAAAAGTATCTGCAATATTTCATTATGCAGAACTGATGCTTGAGGTGGTAGATAATTTGCAGTTGGTTCATTGTGATAACTTTTTTTTTCTCCCTCCCATCTTTCTCTTATCAATTTTTTTTCCCCTTCCTCAGGTCAAAGCTGATTGATTGTGTTATGTGGAATCTACAACTGTATAGGAACCTTGCTCATCTATAGTTTTAGAGTTAAGATGAGGATAGGTTCCATATGCTTTTCCATCTTGCAAGTTCCTAGATGTAGAATCCCCACATTAGCTACTTTTGGAGGGAAAGCTTCCACAGTTTAAGTAGGACTGACAAAAACAGTTCTAGCTTTAGTGTAAATAAGACAGAGATTAGTCAATTCTACAATTCTGAATACTATGAATCATAAGATTCACTTCCTATAGATTATTGAAATAAAACAAAATATATATATGACTACACAATAGGTAAATATAAGAGAAAAATTGATTACCTTCAAAAGAATAATCTACGGTATGATTGTTTTTATTGAATATCCTAATGTTTTGGATTTGAGTACTTATAGATGATTTACTTTTATTTATTTATTTTATGAATAGATGATTATATAATAATGGGTTGTTAACAGATTTTCTCTATATCATTGCAGCTTTTTAGGGATTGTGAGGTTTTTCCTTTTTTTTTTTTTTTTTTTTTTTTTTTTTTGCAATTGAAATTTAGGGCCAAGATTAAGATTTGTTGTTGTTTTTATGGGTTATGACTTATGAATTGGTTAGGTTTTAGAATTTGAGATTCCCATCTACTATTGATTATGCATTATTATTTGACTAATATTTTTCTGACTTTCTGTTTCATAAACCTGAAGCCATTTTTCTCTTTTAAACTTTTGGTTGTAAAATTTTCTCTAATCTCATTGTTTAATTCATTGTGGTTCCCTTTTAAGGGTTATATATTGGTTTGGTTTTGGAATTTGAGATTCCAATGTACTATTAATTATGCATTATTATTTGACTAATATTTTTCTGACTTTCTGTTTAATAAACCTGAAGCCATTTTTCTCTTTTAAACTTTTTGGTTCTAAAATTTTCTCTAATCTCATGGTTTAATTCATTGTGGTTCCTAGGAATGGTAGATTTGGTATTTGCAATTGTCTTGCAAGTTTTAGTTAGGTGTGATTCATTGAGGTTTCTAGGAATATCAGATTTGCTATTTGAAATTTTCATGTAAGTTTTAATTGCTTAAAGTCAGATTCTTTTTTTTTTTTTTTTTTTTTTTTTTTTTTTTTTTTTTTTTGTCTCTCATAATAGGGACGTACACACATGAAGTGATTTGAAGTAACTACTTTTTAAAATTTTTAGGGGATATAAGACACTATATGCTTAAATATACTATGTTATTTAAGTGTGAATATATGTAGTAAAAGTATGATAACTAAGTTTATGTTGGATGTAAAGTTCATTAATCTGTAAAATGATCCCGCGCATTGCGCGGGTTAAACACTAGTATAAATAAGTAACAGTACACCCACCCATTCCCCAAAATCAATATCTGAAAGAAAGAAAGAAAAAGGAAAAAAAAAAAAACAGAGAGATCGGAAGGGAGAGATAGAGAGATCGGAAGGGACAGAGGACAGAGGGAGGGTGGGCGTCGACGTCGGAGCTCGCCGATCGGCCAGATCTAACTCCGGCGAGGGACAGAGGGCAGCGGCAGCGACAGAGGGAGGGTGGGTTGAGAAGAGCTTGAGATGTGGTTTCAACTTTCAACTTTCAGAGACTCTAAACTTGCTTTATTGATTTAGGGTTATCACAAAATCAATGGTATTGGTAAGTCTACCTGGGAAAATCTGTGAATTTTTTTTTTTTTTTCACTGCTGGCGTGTCAGACGCGTCGGATCCACGTCGGCGCCGTGTCGGAGAAACGAAAAAAAAAAGAAAAAGGGACACCGCCGGACACTTGAATCTGGCGCATCGTACACGCGTCGGTGTCCGACACGTGTCGGACACGGACACGACGCCAAAAATGGCGTGTCCGTGCAACCTAAATAAAATAGATAAAGAAGTGCTTTGAGTTGCTGTATGGTGTATTGTAAAGTGGGTTGTTAAAATAGATAAAAAAATGTTTTGAGTTGCTAAAACTAGATTTTATAGATGTTTTACTCTGAATGCTCTTATAATTGCTTAGTTCACGCTCTGCCGTAGCCTGTGTTAGGATCAAAAAAGTATATGCTGTTTCCAAACCAATAAAAACCTTGTCTTAAAAATAACACATCAGATTACTAAACCTAGACCAACACTAGTTAAAAGATGAAATTACGCCTGAAATTTTTGAAATCCCGCCACTTTCAGTTCTTTTTTGTGTTTCCACTTATATATAAGCTTTCAATATTGAAGTTTTAAATTTGTCTCCTAAATTTTAAACAGAATTAGAATACCCCCTTTTTCTTGACATATTTATATATGATATATGAGTATTTTATGATGGGTATCTGGCTTGAGTGCATTAATATGTAGGACGTTTGCTTACAGTTTTTCACATTTGTTATGTTTACAGGGGGATGATATGCATAGGACAACAGCATTTTCGCAAAGCCCTAGAGCTCCTACACAATGTGTGTTATCTATATACAGCTCACTACTTAAGTTAATGGTTGTTAATTGACATCTTGACCCTTTTTTTTTTTTTTTTTTTTTTAAAGCACATGACCACCCTAATTGCTTATAGCTTATCTTTCAGGTTGTTACTGCTCGTCCAATGTCAACTCTAAATTTCATAGCTGTCGAAGCTTACAAAAAATACTTATTGGTTTCTCTTATTCACCATGGGCAAGTATGCTTTTTTTTTTTTTAACCTTTTACTGATGGGGCCGAAGTGAAGGCTATTAAAGAAATAGAGGCAAATAATTCACAGCTAGGGTACAATTTTTGGGCGACTAATTCCTGTCACTCTTTGAGACTAATCAAATTACTTCTTCCATTTTTGGTGGCAGTTTTCTTCTAGTCTTCCTAAGTACACTTCTTCAGCTGCTTGGAGAAATCTAAAGAGCTTCTGTCAGGTATTTTTTTCAAATTAATTTAGGCAGTGCTCTTAATTCTGGGAATCGTCATGTTAATATTGTGTTTAGATCTATGTTATTTGTTGGACTAATGATTTATAAGCGTGCTACTAAGTTTTAAGTCATGGTTAGTGAGCTGAGTCACTGTATAAATGTTATGGAAAGACAAATGTCTTATATGCATTGTTGCATGCCAAATCTAACAGTGTTTGCTTGTTAACTACCACTTTGATAATTTGTCTTAATGAGAGGTTAGGATTGATTAATAAATAGATTTTCCTTTCAAATCTTGGATTCATTTTGTACTATACCTTATATGATGGGTATGCTACAGTATCTGCTTCCCAATGCATACCTCTTCTTACCAAGCAGAGATCATGTACTAAAATCTTTTGATATTTTGGGCTACATAGTTATCTTGTTTGAATAGGTGGCCAGCATTATGGCTAGAATATAATGATTGACTAAAATTCCATAATCATCATACTAGAAGCTAGATGGCAGTCATCTGGCCGTATGTATATGTGTGTGTGTGTGAAGAATAAGTGTCTTCGGGTTTTTCAAATTCAGATTTTAATGTGTCAACAAACATCAATTAATAGCTATTTGTGTGGACTAGGCTATTTGCAGAAAAATGCTACTATTCAGTGTTCACACTTCACACTTATAGTAATATTTGTTTCTATATGCGATGCTATATTTGGAGTTAGGTAGTTTTCTTTTAACTTGTCTTATGCGCCCACCTTTGTGATTCCTATATCACGTGAATGCAACATGAATGTGACTCTTATGTTACATTTATGGCCCTTGACATAACAACAATTCTGGCATCTAATGCCAGATTACTACTTTTATTTATTTACTTTGCTAAATCTATATTTTCTCGGCTAGGCATACCAACACTTGTGCACCTGCTCTCATTCTTGGCCTTTTTTTTGTGCAACAAATCACAAATAGAATATCCAACATTCATGTTCTTATCCGTTAGTGGTCATATGTTCTTTCTTATGTGCATATTTGAACCATTGTTCATGGTATTCAAAAATTGGAGCTTTGAGAACATTGTGCAATATGTTTATTTGTACATTATCTTCTTTGAGCAGCCCTACATTGAATTGGCAAATGGTTATAGCACTGGGGAAATTGCAGAATTAGAGGCGAACATCCAGACAAACAAGGAGAATTTTGAAAGAGTGAGCTTTCTACCATACATAATTCATTCTGTACTTTGTTTTGGTTAGTAGAACTTAAAAGCCCGAGATCTTTGCTTAAGTCATGTAGGATGCCACATTATACTTTGGATTTTTATGCCAGAAGCCTTGTAGCTTAATTTAATTTGTTGATATTTTTTTATGTTTCCAAAATATCTAGGGTTTAAATCCCCCTTCTCCTTGTGGTTGTGAGAGCACTAGCATTGGGGGGTGTAAACACCCCTCCCAGTTGCTATTTTACAACTTAATTCCTTAAAAACAAATTCCATCCTAGTTGCTAAACCCAAATTTTTTTCCCACCCAGCTACAGTGACCTCACTGTTCACAAGTTGTATAAAAAAATATTATTATTTTATTAACTCATTTTTCTCTCTCCTCCGACTCTCCGTCTTAGTTCTCTATCTCTGTCTCTTCTCTCTATGTTTCTCTCTTCTCTATTTCCCACTCTTCTCTCTCTATTTCTCTATTCTTTTTCCCTTTCTCGGTCTCTCCCTCTCCGAATCAGTGAATGCTAGGTTCAGTGGTGGCCTTTTGGTGGTGGAGTGAATCGGTGGCCGGTGTCAATGTGGCAGATTGGCTTTTGGGCTTCAGATCGTCATGGTAGATCACTGTGGGTGGGATTTAGGTGGGTTCAGATCGCTGTGGGTGGGTGAATCAATGCCACCACTGCTGTTCTCATCTCTTTCAACTGAAAATTAGTCGTTTTTGGTCTTGGGTCGTGAATTCTTATGGGTATGTAAATTTGCTGGCTTGGGTCGTTTGTGGTTGTTTAGTGGTTTCTGTTCTCATCTCTTGGGTCGCCTCTGTGGTTGTTTATGGTTTGGTGGGTATGTAAATTTTGTTGAAATTTTTGGGTTTGCAGTGGGTTTGTGATTGCTTGCTTTGGTGGGTTGAAATTCTTGGGCTGAGTTGTGGTAGGAGGTTGCTAGCTTTGGTGAGTTGGTGGTGGTGGTGGTTGGCCGTGTGTTTGATGGAGAGAGGAAAAGGGAGAAGTGTGATGTTTATATTATAATATTATTTAATTGTGTAATTTATGTTATTTAATTGAGTTGTATATAAAAATTGAAACTAGATGTTGGGTGAGTTGTAAAATGAGATAGTAAAATAGATAAAGTAGGTTTTTACGATGTAAAATAGAATTTTTTTGGCATCCCGGATGCTAATACTCTAATTATATAATTTTCAAAAAAAAAAAATGTTATTCGGTGAAGCTCTTACCTGAATACTTGGGGTATCTAAAGGCGGCTTTATTTATTTCGTTTTTCTTTTTATGACCAAAATCTTGGATTGGTGGAGCAGGATGTCTCATTCATGTATAAGCAAAATATGCAGAGATTGGCTTAGACAAGCCTGATCCTCTCCCTTGAAGATAGCCAATGAAGTACAACTGAATAATCCTAAGGTGCCACAAATGCATGTCCTCCTACGAATGGTAGTTTCAAAGAAATAGTTTCGTATTATATTATTGCACTTCGTTTATATTGAAATAAAGTACAATTATAACTATTTACCAAAAGTACAGTTATAATTCTCAAGATGTGTTCAGGATTGAATCCCCCTCTCCCCCACTTAGATGAATTAAACATAAATTCACCCGATGCGCATTAATACTTTTAAGTTGTAACCACATGAGAGATAGGGAGTAGAGCCCATATTTTACCACTATTTGCTACTTTTCCATTTCTTGCAATAACTTTTTTAGTGATATCAGAATTTGAATATTAAAGCATTGTTCATGGTAATTAAACATATTAAAGCATTGTTCATGGTGATTAAACATAGTATTGGTCATTGTTTTTCTCTCCTTTGGTGTAAAAATTTCAGTTTTCTACCTTTGGTATTTATTATTCTACAAACACTCTTATACGTGTTTATGTTATAGGATAATGTCACTGTCAAAGAAGCTAACTACTATGGAGGAACAGATCTCATGTGATCCTCAGTGCCTAGCAAAGGTTAGCCTATCACTTCGTTTTGTCTAGATGTTAGTTGAACTTGTTCATAAAATATTAATCACTTGGCACTAATCACTTCGATATTTATTATCTTGTTTTAACCTTATTAATTACTTTTGCAAGGTTATAAATTGTTAAAGTTTCTTGCTAAAATATTTTGTTTTATTTATCAATTTAATAGAGACCAAATTAGTGAATTGCTTGAACTTGTCATCTCTTGCATTTTATCAAAGCCAACAATGAAAAATGTGGTCAAAATCGGCATACAATCAAGGAGATGAGTGATATTCGGTTACTGAGTACTTATTTGAATTTTAATGTTCCCAACATGTTCTATAGTGTCAATGAAATGCCTAAATTCAACTATTTTTTATTTGAGTTTGGAAACAACAAAAATCGTGGAAAGCCCCTGTTTGACAATGAAATGTTAAACATCTTTGCTAGGATTAGGCATGAATTATTGCATATATAATTATATAATGTAATTATATAATTATATAACTACATTATATATAATTATAATTATATAATTATGTAATTATAATATTATAATTATATAATTATATTATATATAATTACATTATATAATTGTAATTATATATAATTATATATAATGTAATTATATATAATTATATAATTATAATGTAATTATATAATTATAATGTAATTATATAATTATAATGTAATTATAATTATATAATTATTTATAATGTAATTATTTAATTATAATTACATTATAATTATAATTTTACCCCTATTTTGATGTTTCCAACATGTTCCATAACATCAATGAGATGCCTAAATTCAACTATTTTCCATTTGTGTTTGGAAACAACAAAAATCGTGAAAAGCCCCCGTTTGACAATGAAGTGTTAAACATTTTTGGTAGGATTAGGCAGGAATTACCATGCTGAGTTGATCAATTCTTGTTTTCTTTTTGGGGGGAAAAGATACATTCGTTAAGAGTGAGTTTCTTTTTTGATTACCATTCCACTTCTTCGCTTAATGATTAGATCCATCATGCAATTTCATTGAAAGTGGAAGAGATGAACATACTACTGTTAAACAAGCCATACTTCAGTGCAACAATACCAGAAGAAAAACACTACTGCTTTCCACCTAACTTTTTTTTGGTCATTCAACGTCTTTTTTTTGGTCATTCAACTTTGAAGCACTTGCATTTGGAGCTAGCAGTTTTCAAGGCACCTTTTGAGTTTTTAGGGTTTAACAGATTGGAAACCCTTTACCTAGGAAATGTAATTATAATGTAATAATATAATTACATTTGCCATTATAATTATATAATTATAATGTAATTATATAATTATAATGTAATTATATAATTATAATGTAATTATATAATTGTATAATGTAATTATAATTACAATTATAGTTATAATGTAATTATATATAATTACATTTGCTAGGTAAAGAGTTTTCAATCTGTTAAACCCTAAAAACTCAGAAGGTTCCTTGAGAACTGCTAACTCCAAATGCAAGTGCTTCAAAGTTGAATGACTAGAAAAAATTTATGTGGAAAGCAGTAGCGTTTGTCTTTTGGTATTGTTGCATTGAAGTATGGCTTGTTTGACAGTAGTATGTTCATCTCTTCCACTTTCAATGAAATTGCACAATGGATCCAATCATTAAGCGAAGAAGTGGAACGGTGATCAAAAAAGAAACTCACTCTTAACGAATGTATCTTTTCCCCCCAAAAAGAAAGCAAGAATTGATCAACTTAGCACGGTAATTCATGCCTAATCCTAGCAAAGATGTTTAACACTTCATTGTCAAACAGGGGCTTTTCACGACTTTTGTTGTTTCCAAACACAAATGGAAAATAGCTGAATTCAGGCATTTCATTGATGTTATAGAACATGTAGTACCCGAATATTCACCCATCTCCTTGATTGTATGCTGATTTTGACCACATCTTTCATTATTAGCTTTGATAAAATGCAAGAGAGGACAAGTTCTGGCAATTCACTAATTTGGTCCCTATTAAACTGATAAATAAAACGAAATATTTTAGCAAGAAACTTTAACAGTTTATAACCTTGCAAAAGTAATTACCAAGATAATACATAACGAAGTGATTAGTGCCAAGTGATCAATATTTTATGAACAAGTTCAGCTAACCTCTAGACAAAACGAAGTGATAGACTAACCTTTGCTAGGTACCGAGGATCACATGAGATCTATTCCTCAATAGTAGTTGGCTTCCTTGGTAGTGACATTATCCTAGAACATAAACCTGTATAAGAGGGTTTTTAGAATAATATATACCAACAGTAGAAGGCTGAAATTTTTACAGCAAAGGAAAGAGAAAAACAATGACCAATATTATGTCCATGAACAATGCTTTAATATTCAAATTTTGATATCACTAAAAAAAGTTATTGCAAGAAATGGAAAAGTAGCAAACAGTGGTAAAATATGGGCTCTGCTCCGTCTCTTTCATGTGGTTACAACTTAAAAGTCTTAATTTTAGCATCGGGTGAATTTATGTTTAATACATCTAAGTGGGGGAGAGGGGGATTCAATCCTGAAACACATCTTGAAAATTATAACTGTACTTTTGGTAAATAGTTATAATTGTATTTTATTTCAATAATATTCACTTAATATAAAATGTATTTATTTCAAACATGAAATTCATCCAATGCCATCTCATTGGAAACTAAGACTTGGACAAGACAAGAAGGACAAAGAGCTCAAACTCGTGGACTTGTGCATCCAATGCCATCTCATGTACCCTTCTTCTCTCTAATAAACTTAAATAAATTTCAATCATCTTACAGGTCTTATATTGTTCAGGTCCCTCCACGAATCTGGCCATTCCATCCTCCCAGTTGATTGTTGCAAATATCTCACCATCTTGGATCTAAAATTTCTAAATATTAGCGGCACAATATAAACGACTTGAGTGCAATAATATAATACGAAACTATTTCTTTGAAACTACCATTCACAGGACATGCATTTCTGGGACCTTAGGATTATTCAATTGTACTTCATTGGCAATATCTTCAAGGGACAAGATCAGGCTTGTCTTAGCCAATCTTTGGATATTTTGCTTATACATGGATGACACAATCTGCTCCACCAGTCCAAGATTTTGGTCCTGAAAAGAAAAAAAAAAAAAAAAAAAATTAAAGCCACCTTTAGATACCCTAAGTATTCAGGTAAGAGCTTCACCAAATAACATTTTTTTTTTTATTTGAAAATTAGATAGTTACAATGGGGAGAGGGATTTAAACCCTAGATATTTTGGAAACATAAAAAAATATCAACCAATTAAACTACAAGGCTCCTATCATAAAAAGCCAAAGTATAATGTGGTGTCCTACATGACTTAAGCAAAGATCTCAAGCTTTTAAGTTCTACCCAAAACAAATGTATGGTAGAAAGCTCACTCCTTTAAAATTCTCCTTGTTTGTCTGGATGTTCGCCTCTAATTCTGCAATTTCCCCAGTGCTGTAACTATTCGCCAATTCAATGTAGGGTTGCTCAAAGAAGATAATGTACAAATAAACATATTGCACAATGTTCTCAAAGCTCCAAATTTGAATACCATGAACAATGGTTCAAATATGCACATAAGAAAGAACATATGACCACTAATGGATAAGAACATAAATTATGGATATTCTATTTGTGATTTGTTGCACAGAAAAAAGGCCAAGAATGAGAGCAGGTGCACAAATATTGGTATGCCTAGCCGAGAAATTTAGCAGAGTAGATAAATAAAAGTAGTAATTTGGCATTAGATGCCAGAATTGTTGTTATGTTAAGGGCCATAAATGTAACATAGGAGTCACATTCATGTTGCATTCGCGTAATATAGGAATCACAAAGGTGGGTGCATAAGACAAGTTAAAATAAAACTAACTAACTCCAAATATAGCGTCACATGTAGAAACAAATATTACCATAAGTGTGAAGTGTGAACACTGAACAATAGCATTTTTCTGCAAATAGCCCAGTCCACACAAATAGCTATTAATTCATGTTTGTTGGCACACACAAATCTGAATTTGAAAAACCCAAAGACACCTTTTCTTCATATATACATATATATATATATATATACACACACACACGGCCAGATGACTGCCATCTAGCTTCTAGTATGATTATGGAGTTTTAGTCAATCATTATATTCTAGCCATAATGCTGTCCACCTATTCAAACAAGATAACTATTTAGCCCAAAATATCAAAAGATTTTAGTACATGATATCTGCTTGGTAAGAAGAGGAATGCATTGGGAAGCAGATACTATAGCATACCCATCATATAAGGTAAGGTACAAGATGAATCCAAGATTTGAAAGGAATATCTATTTATTAATTAATCCTAACCTCTCATTGAGACAAATTATCAAAGTGGTAGTTAACAAGCAAACATTTTTAGATTGGGCATGCAACAATGCATATAAGAAATTTGCCTTTCCATAACATTTATACAGTGACTCAGCTCGCTAACCATGACTTAAAACTTAGTAGCACGCTTATAAATCATTAGTCCAACAAATAATATACATCTAAACACAATATCAACATGAGGACTCCCAGAATCAAGGGCACAACCTAAATTAATTTGAAAAAATACTTGACAGAAGCTCTTTAGATTTCTCCAAGCAGCTGAATAAGTGTACTTAGGAAGACTGGTAGAGAACTGCCACCAAAAATAGAAGAAGTAATTTGATTAGTCTCAAAGAGTGACAACAATTCAGTTGCCCAAAAATTGTACCCGAGCTGTGAAATATTTATTTTTTGTAAGCTTCAACAGCTATGAAATTTTGAGTTGACATTGGAGCAGTAACAACCTGAAAGATAAGCTATAAGCAATTAGGGTAGTCGTGTGCATTAAAAAAAGGGTTAAGGTGTCAATTAACAACCATTAACTTAAGTAGTGAGTTGTATATAGATAACACACATTGAGTAGGAGCTCTAGGGCTTCGCGAAAATGCTGTTGTCCTATGCATATCATCCCCCTGTAATCATAACAAATGTGAAAAACTATAAGCAAATGTCGTACATATTAATGCACTCAAGCCAGAAATAGAATTAACCCTAAACATTGATAAAATCACACATCAATTGAAAACTAATATATCCCACATTATGAAGATGATACCTCCTTAGAGATGGTGAAATTGGTTGCATTTTCTCACAAACAGTAAATAAATTCAATTTTAAAATTAAACAAGTTCAAGACTTCATGATACCATCCTGCTACCATGTAGAAAACGTACTATTTGTGACCAAGAAATGATGATTCTTTATCTTTGAATGAAAATCACTTGCTATTAAGCATTTATCACATTTGAATTTTTTTTTCCTATTTTTCAGTATAGAAGTACTGAAATTCTAGATATTCATTCTTCACTAGGCAGTAATTTCTCAAATCCCTTGATGCATTAATAAATGTCCTTAATGTCACCAAGATCTACGTGCCTTACTTATCTTTAATGTAACATTCGACATATTAAATTGCATAAAGATGCACCGCAAATGCCTAATCCAATCTTATACAACAAACATAAAGGAAGAATGCAACTAAGCATCCATAAAGAAAGTAAAATGACAAATGAGAACAGGAACGCTAGAAAGAAGATGAAAATGGACATGATAGCAAGAAGAGTTCCCTAAAAATATAACCACAAAAACTGAAAAGTATTTGCAGAAACAACTCACCCATTATAACAGTAGAGGAAAAGGTCGTCCAGATGATCAACTTCAGAGATATTTTCCTCCAAAATTGATAGGCCAGTTTTGGAACAATTTGCCAATAAACAAAGATGAAGAAAATGTGGATGCAAAGTAGTCAAATGTTATGAGGAATTCTGAAGTTTCAGCAACAGCTGCCAGAAACAGATCCACATGCAAGTGCATTGGTGTTCCAAGTATAATGACCAGCTCCTTGAACCTCTTACAAACAGATATGACTGAAACCCCGACAATTAGTAACATCAATATGTGTACTGTGAGTGATTTAATGATATTAGTGCCCATCAAATACAATTCACTTGTAGAGTAAAGATACAAACATTTTTCAGGGTCCAAACGAATTTGCTCTGGAGCACAAAAACTAATAAATCTGTCAATGTAGGGGACCGATTTAGTTGCTTGCTCTTCTGAAACTGGAGCAAATATGCAAGCCTCTCTGTCACCACAAATATGCACTCCATAAGAAAAGGCAGGATCAGCACAGATACATACAAATTCACATTGTAATCAAGTGCAACATCACACAAATACTCCAAAAATTCCAGTCTCAATTAACGTGATATTCAATTAAGTTAAATAACAACGTTCTCTAAAATTTCTCAAATAATGTAAAAAAAAAAATTTTCCCCTAATTTCATTATACCGAAAGTCGGTTTGAAATTTGTTTATTTTGCTGAAATTGAATTTTTTTTTTTAAAGTACTGTAAATAAAAATAAAAATTAGCTAAAATAGTACAATAAAATTCATAAATAATACCAAAAAGTGATGCGGTGCTCATAAATAATACAAAAAATAAGCTAAATAATAAAATACATTAACAAAAATAATTTTTACTGTGAAAAAGAAATTGATGACTGTAATAAAAAAAATAAAATAAAATAAAAAACATTAGCATTAATTGAAAGAAAGAAATGTGGGGCCCACTTCTCTCGTACGTAATAATGTCTTTCTCACAAAGGTCTAAAGTGTAAACAGTGACACACTTTGGTATGAATGATGGTTTGGTTGGGTGAAATGTGGGCTTTACAGAAGCTTTTGTCTTTTGGTTCTTCCAACTTCTCTTCAAAAGTTCAAAGTTCAAAACGCACCCACCAAAGCTCAGACTTGAGTGAGAGAGAGAGAGAGAGAGAGAGAGAGAGAGCTCAAAAAGCTATAGACTTTGAGTGCTCCTTCTTTTCTTAAAACCTCAGATTCGCTTTCGTTTTGTCCCTTTCCCCCTCAGGTACCTACTTATCTCTTTATCTTATCTTATATCATTTGTTAACTTTCTCTCTCTCAAAAAAAAAAAAAAAAGTCGAACATTTTACACTCTTACTAAAAGTAATTTGATCATTTCTTTTTATTCTTTGGATGATCTTCCTTTGAATTTAGAATCCTTCTTTGTTCTAAGTTTCTTGGTCGTTGCTTTTCTTTGTTTTTTTTTCCTTGTGTGTGTGTCTGTTTTTATGTTTTTTGTTTGTTTATAATTTGTTGGACTATGATCTTTTCAACTCTTGGACTAGTAATCCAAATGGGCTACGTGCCTAAGCCTAAAGTTTGAAGCTTTTATAAAAATTGGGTGATATATAGCAAGTTGGGTTTTCCCGATTTCGACTGCCAAAAATATTTAAATGGGCTTTGTTTATTATTGTTGGAAAGTCAGGATTGGACTCTAAAAAGAGTTGAATTTGTCTTTCATTTCATTTGAATTTGGCTGAAATTTCAAATCAGTTTTATGATTTTATATTCTTTTTTCAAGTTTGGTGGTTTCCAAAGTACGACCGTTTTTTATTGCGGCTGCCTGCTTGATGAAGATGATGAATATTTAATTCAACCTGGTTAATTCTGTGTGCATCTTGCTGTGATTGAAACATTTCTAGTTTTACTAAGCTAATAGGATTGTTAATTTGCATCAGACATGGTTGTGTGTTTCTGTTAGATATAGTATAGATAGAAGTTTTGAAGATCTAGCTAGCTAGTGGAAGTGAAATGGAGCAAAAGGGGCAAGAGAACTGGAGAGAAATGGTGAAAAAGATGCTCCCACCTGGAGCTTCTCTCCCTGAAGATGCCACTAATCTTGATTACTCTATTGCTATGGAGTACGAGGGCCCACCTGTTTCCTATGAAGTCCCCAGGGTGGAACCCCTTGATGTAAATTCGCGTGCAATCCCAACTGCAGAACCGTTATCTTCTGAATCACAAACCCATATCAATATGGGTCCTCCGGTAGCAATCCCTCTGCCGGTGTCTTGTTTTGCTGGTGTCACCACGAGTTCACCAACTCAAAGTGCGAGGGTGTCAGGCAGTTCTGAGTCTGTAGTGTCTGTCTTGCAAAACCCTGATTTTTCTTCAGCCTCTCCTTCAGCTTCTCCCAGTTCGGTTAATAACCCTCCCAGAAAGGTGGTTATTAATGAAGTAAGGAGAGCACCTGTAGTCACTTTTAATACTGTTGATAGATCTGAGAGGAAAGAGGCTGACGTGGAGAAGCCAGATTTCATGGATTATGTTGGGGTTTCAAAGGAAAAGAAGAAAAACAGAAGCAGAGTTTGTTATAGATGCAGAAAAGGAAAGTGGGAAACAAAGGAGTCCTGCCTAGTATGTGATGCTAAGTATTGCAGCAATTGTGTGCTTAGGGCAATGGGTTCAATGCCTGAAGGGCGCAAGTGTGTAACTTGCATTCATCAGCCTATTGATGAATCAAAGCGTTTGAAACTGGGTAAACATTCAAGGCTATTATCTCGATTACTCAGTCCTTTGGAAGTCAAGCAGATTATGAAGGCAGAGAAAGAATGTTCTGCTAATCAGCTTCGACCAGAACAGCTAATTGTCAATGGATTCCCTCTAAAGCCAGAAGAGATGGCAGAATTACTTGGATGTCCTTTGCCTCCTCGAAAGTTGAAGCCTGGTAGATATTGGTACGACAAGGAATCTGGTCTATGGGGAAAGGTGAGGCATGTTCAACATGATATTTTTCCTGAGTTTCTTTCAGTTTGGTGTTCTGTAATTGCATGTTTTAGAAAATCTTGTTTTTTCCTAATGGGTTTGAATTGCTTTAATCTCTAGTTGTTGATATGACAGGAGGGAGAAAAACCAGATAGAATCATAAGTTCAAACTTAAATTTCACTGGAAAACTAACCCCTGATGCAAGCAATGGGAATACTGAAGTTTACATCAATGGCCGAGAAATTACAAAGCTTGAATTGAGGGTACTACGGGTAAGCCCTCCGGCTTATTAACTGGATATGTGTATTATTTCTTTTGTTAGAAGCTGTAACTCATACAATATAAGGCATACCGTGTAGAACTTATCAGTAAACTAGATATAGACATGGCAACTAAGGTTGCTGTTTTATAATTGTTTTGATGACATATCCTTTTTTGTGATTTCACTTATCAGATTTCTTGGATTTGTTGAATGTGTACACATGCATCTTCTTTTGTTAATTAAGTTATCAAATAGACCCTTTAATCAATACCTAAGGTGTCAGTCATGCAAGTTTAGTTTCTTAACTGAGCCAAATAGTTGGGATTCGACTTTCTATAGCTGAGTCTCATATTTAAATCTAGTTTGATCATTGATTCAATTGGCTTGTGCACTTGTATCATATTGTTGTAGTGGGGTATATTGTTTGTTACCATTCACGTGTTGCAAAAAAAGTAATATTTATTTTGTTACTTTTGAGAACCATTGTATGTTAGAAAACAGTTAAGTATTACATTGTCATAACACTCATAATGATCAACTTTACAAAGATCCCATTGTACTCTGGACACTCACAACATTGGTCTTGATAATCTCTAGTTTCAGTGAATATTCTGCCAATACATCATTAGGACATGTTTTCCTGTAATTTCATCAATTTATTTATTTATTTTTTGGTTCAATGAACATGTTTCGTATTACAACATTGTATGGGTACTGTGGTACTGTTCGGTGATCATGATTTAATTGTCACTTGAGCATGAGGAAGGGGGGTATGCTTTGGGTTGATAGTTGATTCTTGATAATCAATACGATATTGATTACATTAAAAAGGTGAAAGATGATTCCTAGGCTGACTTATTATATTGGGACAAGGCCCTTTAAATATTACATTTACAGATTCCTTGTCATATCAAAGCTTTATGATTAATCTCTGATTCACCATAGGTGAGGAGTCTAAGGGTTGAACAAGGCCACTTCCTGTTGTGTAGCTGATGTGTCCTTTATAACGGATGGAAAGTAATGATATATATTTGCCAAATCTAGCCTCAAAAAGAATATTAATTCACTAGTCCCTCACAAGAGAAGCTCAAATGTTCTTAAAATTAGTCCTATTCATGCTGAAAATGAAATATACCTAAGTGGAAATGATGATTCATCTAAGTTGACGTGAGAGCCCAACTTCATTGCATTGTGTTGGTGGCACCATGTTCTTTTTTTTGAAAGAGGTTCCTGCTTGCTTGTTTCATGGTCTGGTCCTCTTACCATTGAGCTTGTTGCTTCTAGATTCATAAAGACAAAATGTAGGACTGGTGTCAAACAATTCATCACAAAAGAGGACTCACTTAGCTGGATCATTAACTAATCCTAACTTAATGCTACTATAATATAAAATAATGATATAATAAAAAAAAAACTCTCTTTTCATATAGGATCAATTGATGATAAATCTTACACAAGCCGTCAACCTACTGCAACTCTCTGACCTTTTTTAGGCTTGGGACTGGTTGTTAACAAAATATGACACTTAGTGTAGACATAGGCAGAGTTGTCTTTTCATATTGGATAGTTTTGTTAAAGCATTCAAACCTAAATGCAAACACAAACGAACATATCAAGTCTCTAACTCAACCAATGAGGGGTTTCTTAACACCTTCTCTTATTTCTAGGTGCAACTGAAATAGAAACAAAGAAGAAACGGTTCAATGCCCTGACCGAAACTGAAAGAAAGACAAGGGTGTGGGTACGTGGAAGCACTCTAATACCATGTTAAAATATCCAACCCAAAAACGTAAAGTTAATAAGTGGAGAATCAGAATTAGTTCATAAACCTGTGTGTCATCCCAAACCCAACTAATGCGAGATTTTCTCACAACTTCCTTAATTTTCCAAATTGAATACTAATTACAAAGCTGTACTTTCCATATCCTATGTATGCTAGCAATTAATGACTCTTCTGTCCCATTTTATTAGACTTCTATTCCATTTTGGGATATCCTAAAATAGTTATTTATTTATTTATTTAATTCAATGAACAAGATATTGTTAATGTTCCTAACTTTCACTTTACTTTATTAAAAAGCCAATCTCACCTTCACCAAAATTTAAACTAATGAGGGTAATTTTGGAAACTTGTATGCTTTTATTTAAAAGATAATGCTTTAAATGGTCCTCCCTTCAAAACTTGGTTTTGTCTAAATAGGACTAACATGGTGGAAGTAATTTTCATTTTGTATTTGTCCCTATCTATTTTATCCTTTTCCTTTCATATATATTTTTTTGTTGTTGTTGTTGTTGTTGTTGTTGTTGTTGTTGTTGATAGGTAATAAGACTTGTATTGAATGAAATGAACATCGTGTTCACGATGATGAACACTCTAAATATTAAACAAATACATATAAAAGTCAAAACATTATATGTGAGACAACTGAGTCTCTTAAACTTTTAGCAGATATGAGATGGAACTTGTTAATCGCTAGCTGAATATGACCTAGGATATTCTTTAAATATAAAAATGACACAGGACAAGCTAGAATGATGAAATAATAAATTGAAGACCAAAAATAAAGGATAGAGAACCTAGAAGTCAGCACCATAGTATGAGAAAACCTCTAGGAGTTGGCACTTAAGGTTGGCTAGAGTCTGCACCGGGACATTGGTTCAAGTTTGCAATAAAAATTTTATTCATCAAAATAATTTCCCCTTATAGGAATATAATACTGTGCTTATATAGACTACTAAATTACATAGAAAAACTTAATTATTGAATTACAGAAACACCCTTCTTATTAATTAAAATACTAATAAGCCTAATTAAATACTAAGATCTAAAATAAAATACAAATGAAAAAAATAATTGACTCCAAAATTAAACAACACTCAATTAAAATAAAGGTTAAATTAAAAATTGCACACTCTAAATTTGCCCAAAATAAAATTCAGCCTTGTAAATTCTGTTGATTATTTTCTTGGTAAGAAGAGGCTTTTGACGCGCTTAGTTGGTTAGAGGCATGCTACTTGCGGAAGGAAACCTGCTGAACCTAGAACACATATCATGTGTTCTTGCTTTCTTGGGTAATCCTACTTACATTGTGTGACAAATACTGGATCTGTACTTTCTTTAAGGTTCCCTGAATAATTTATGACCCATCTGCAATGGCTGGAACATGGACTTGTGGGTGAACTGGTGTGTTTTTAGATGAACACAATGGAACTGCTCAAATATATGTACTTTTTGCACTTTCTTCTAATAGCATATGCACATACAAATGGGATGGGTCCCAACTCCTTTATTGGAGCTTGTTGAGTTGTTTTAAACATATGCAAGTAATAATGCACACCATTCCAATAGTTTTTAAAGAGCCAACTTATAATTGTTATTTGAACAAAAGCCAACTATTTCTTTTTGGTAATTGATTTGCTTCTAGAATATATTCTTCAAAAGCTTTCACAACTATTTGACAGTAAAGACAATAAAATTCCCCCATTAATAATAAAGTAAGTAAAGTTGTAGTCCTTATAGCTGAAATTAAACGCACATACATTATGTGTAGGGAGCTACAATCCTACATGATAAGGCTACTGTTTCCACTACATTGGACATGTCACCAAAATGCGTTTTGTATATTGCCGACATGTAGGCTACAATTCACATTATATTCAGTCATTATGTCAGATAGACACCATGTGTCCATGTCATGCATGAAATTTTTTATGTTTTGCTTGATAAATGCTAATCCTGTTGAAATGTATGTTACTCGCTTAGTTGTCAGTTCACTCCAGGAAAAAGAATTTTCTAGTCAATGTGATATCTTTATGGACCTAGTCTACTGTACTTTCAGGTGGCAAATGTGCAGTGTCCACGCGACACTCATTTTTGGGTCTATGATGATGGTCGCTATGAAGAGGAAGGTCAGAACAATATCAGGGGAAACATTTGGGAGAAGGTATGTATTGAAAAACTCTTGATTTGAACCTTCTCTGTATTGGATCCTGTGAAACTTTATGAAACAGCTCGGTTTGCTTTTTGCTAGACAGGCATCAACGCGGTTTGTATGTAGCCTTTTCTCTTTACCTGTGCTCCATGGTCAACCCCAAGGAACAAGAGATGAGCCTAGCAATTATACAACAGTTCCAAATTATCTGGAGCAGAAAAATGTTCAGAAGCTCCTCCTTCTTGGACTTCAAGGCACTGGAACCAGTACCATCTTTAAGCAGGTACAGAACTCATATCTATTGCAAAGGTTGCTATTTCTGTGGTTGTTGTAAAA
The DNA here is from genome assembly GCF_002906115.3 of Quercus suber. NCBI lineage: Eukaryota > Viridiplantae > Streptophyta > Magnoliopsida > Fagales > Fagaceae > Quercus > Quercus suber. Next base: position 297,906 of record NW_027071808.1, on the reverse strand, counting down.
CTTGGTGATTCTGGAATAAAAAAAAATTACTGTGTATTTTGTTGGATGGGAGCATGTGTAATTTACCAACAAAAGAACAAATCATTATTCAACCCCTGAATTAAAGGGACAACATCTATGTCTTGAGAAAGAAATCTTTTCTTTAGATGAAAGGACCCTAGCAAAACACGTAAAATACTGCTCCTAAAACTCTCCTTTAAGGGTGTGAACAAGCTGACCCAAGGATATGGACTTTTGGGTTCAGCTTGGATGACCAAATGTAGTGTTCAGGCTGTACTGAAGCTTGCTCAAATTATATCCTGTTACATTAGAGGCTGAACTGGTGCTCTAGGTCAGACTTGGTACAGTATCAAAGTGCCTTTCGCCTAAGCAATGTGCTGCTGGTTTGAGTCTAAGAATTAGCCTCTACAAAAATTAGGGGGTAAGGCTACCTAGTAATCACCTCCATTGTTCTTAAAAGAAGCTTGAAGCCCCAAGCTCTCAATGCTTATCTTGATTAACTAAATGAGCTCACAAACAAGTACACTTCAATAATGTAATATATGACAAGTGCAGCATCAGCCTTAAGTCTTTTACTCCCCTTCCTATCATAAAAGTATCTTACTCCCCTAAACATAAAGGTCACAGTACACTTTAGTCAAATTGCTGAAGCTTCAGTGAGCAAAAAATTGTTTCAAGTTTGACTTGTGCTTCAACCACAAATTTTGGAGTTCTATTTTGCTAGAATTTTACAGTTAACTATACATATAATGCATGTTGTACTGCATGTACATAAATTAATGAAAAGTTTCCTAGAATTTAGGCAAGCTCGTGAATTTTCTAAGAGGGTGCCGTCATTTTATCATTCATTTTCTGTAAATAGGCCCTAAACACAATATGCACTGAGTAACATCTAGTTATTTGAGTATAATATATGGTCAGGGATGTAAATGCTTTCAAGGTTCTTGCAATTTTAAGATAGAATTTGGGTTTCACACACACGCATACTCATTTGCATGCATGCACACATTGATTCGTGTTGGACACCCTACATTGCATTTCCAACCTTTATCAACTTAACAAACTAGAATAACAAGCATTTTTTTCTTGGGTAAAACTTAGTTACAGTTCCTTAGTTGTAGTATATTAGGTATCCCCAATAAATTTAAACATATAGTTGCATCAAATTTAATTGTCCTTGGAAAAAATGAAATTTTTTGTGCTTCATTGGTCAATGCAACGATGTGTTGGAATTTAATTGGGGAATCTAATGTACAACACTTAAGGAATTGTATGTAAGTTTTGCCCTTATTTCTTGACATATTTTTCTGGTTTTGCGGAATGCCTTATCTACTGTGGTTCCATGAAGGCCTACTGATGCTGTCTCATTTCCATGGCTCTGCATTTTTCCCCTTCATAAAGGCTTATTCTTCTCCCTGTACTTTATCAATGATTGAGCAGGCCAAATTTTTGTACGGGAACAGATTTACCACAGAAGAAATGCAGGATATAAAGCTGATGATCCAGAGTAACATGTACAGATATCTCAGCATTTTGCTTGATGGGCGGGAGCGCTTTGAGGAGGAGGCCATGTCCAGAATAAGAGCACTAGGTTCTGATTATCAAACCACTGAAGCAGGTATTGTGTGCAAAAATAATTAGTTTTATATCTTATATTAAGTAGTTGAGGTTCAGTTTATGTCATCACTTGGCAGTTCTTGTACTTGCATAGTGGTATAGTCTCCACTGCTCAGTACCATTCTTTGTGAATGTCTTCAGTTGAAGTCCAGAAATTTCAAATCATTAATATTAGTAACAGGGGAACTGGAATATGCATATATTCTATTAGTTGAAATCTTTTATTGCCAACTAGCATCTTTTATGCAAACTTTGCTATGAGGTTATATTGCCTGCTCTGGCTACCTATCCATCTATGCTTGTTGGACATGTTGCATGTCTCTGAGGTTAAAAATTCATTGCAATAGTGAGTTGCTCTAGAACTCTTTTGTTGAGTCTTGGTAGGTTCAGGAAAACTAAATTGTCTTTGTGTATTATTAATGCGTTGTCAGTTGGGAGCAGTTCCTGTGATGGGGATTCACATAAGCCACAATTCTTTTTGGTAAATTTTGGATATAAAAAGGCAGTAAACAGGCATATTTTTTCTTAGACTAAGTTCAGTTAGAGTTAGATGTTCAATGACAAGCCTATGCTGTGATAGCACAGCTGTCAAGGCATCAACGGGGGTGTAAATTTTTCAATTTCAACTCTTACCACTAGACTCACTTCTAAAATTAAAGGAAGTGTGGTACGAACAACAGATCCAAGCCCTGATCACATGGCTAGCTGATGGAGGCACGTTGCTAATTGGGCGCAATTAATATTTATAAAATCTTATTTAATTTCTAGGATTTAATTATTATTTCCGTTAATGTAGTTGGTTAAATTTATTTCCTTTCCTTGGTCTAGAATTTGTTTCATTTTACATTCCTTGATGTAACTTGGGGACCCTATTTAAAGGCCCTAAAAGTTAGTAATGTTGTGCTTGGCTTTTGGAATTGTCTCTTATGGCTTGGTGCGATTCCAGCAACCCTAGGTGTTGATTCCTAAGTTTTATTTTCTTTTTCCTGCTTGGTTCTGATTCCTAACTCAATCTCTCCCCTTTCTCTTTTTAAATGTGCATGTGCCCCGCTCTATTGATTTCCCTGTAATTTTCTTTAAGAACTTAGTGCTGCATCAAAGTGCTCTATGAGAAGTTTACATTATATATTAACTAATTAATTTCGCCATTTCATCTTGTAGAGAGAGGATGTGTGTATGTGATATGGAGTGTAAGACTTCTGTAATAAGCCCCTTGAACTTGTTAAGGGCAACTGTATTCATTCTAAATGTCGATATAGCAGTAACGTAGGTCAAACTGTTTGCAAAGTGAATAAAGGTATTATTAAGTGCATTACAGGGCTTCAAATATGTAAATTTTCAATCTTGTTTCAGATGGAGAGGTTGACCCTAACGAAACTAGTCAATGTGTCTATTCCATCAACCCAAGGTTGAAGCATTTCTCTGACTGGCTCCTGGATATTATAGCCACGGGAGATTTGGATGCATTCTTCCCTGCAGCAACTCGGGAATATGCTCCATTAGTTGAAGAGGTGTGGAAGGATCCTGCTATACAGGAAACGTATAAAAGAAAAGATGAGCTTCACTTCCTTCCAGACGTTGCAGAGTACTTCTTGAGCAGGGTATATTATCAACACCCTCACTGATATCTCATCTTAATTGGCTTGATACAAAATATATGATTTAAATGTCTTGTGTCAATAGAAGTCCTTGGTTTTTTTCCTTGGGAAATTTTAGCATTACAGTTGTCCTGATGACTAATGCAAGAAACACATTGCATGACTTTCTCTGGGATTAATCCAATCCACTCAATATAGGACATGAATGTTTTGTTGTAGGTTAGTAGGTTATGTAATTTCCAGTATACTCATCTAAAGTCTAAAGGAAGTTATATTGTTACCTACAATTCTACTATTCTTCTCATAAATATTAACTTAATATAATGCACATGTGTAGAGTGAGGCTATATTTTGTACAATGACATCTATGCCTGATCCTCTATTAATGTGGGTCACTCTGGGGCCTTTTGCAGTGGTTGCTAGATTGATTTGAAAAAGATTGATTTTTTTTTACTCAACCACCTTCCTGATTAAGATAAAGTGGATAAGCATTATTGCCTATGAGCTCTAGCTCAATTGGCACCCCCTCCCCTTGCAAGTGTTTGGTGGAGGGGCTGAGATCTGTGTGTAACTTACCTATAAAAACAAAATTAAAAAAGAAAAGTGGATAAGCATTACTCATCTGGAATGGCTAAATTAATCTTTTTTTTCTTTCAGGCTGTTGAGGTATCTAGCAATGAATATGAACCTTCGGAGAGAGACATACTATATGCAGAAGGAGTTACTCAAGGAAACGGTTTGGCTTTCATAGAATTCTCGCTTGATGATCGTAGTCCAATGTCTGAAACCTATACAGACAATCTGGAGGCTCCACCTCCTCCTTTGACCAAGTAATTTTATATTACTACTCACTATTCTATGTGATTCTGAGGAATGACAATTAGTGATATTCATTTGTATTGTAGAAAGCAATCTCATGCATAGATCTCTGACTACATGCAACTGTGGTACACCTACTAAGGCCCTTTTAATTTGTTAATACGATTAAAATTGCAATTATCATTCTAAAATGCTAGAATACCATCCCAATTGGCCACCTTTTACCACCTAGCCTAGGACCTACATGATATATATATATATATTTATATATTCAAGAGAGGAATAGATATGATACTTTTCATAGTGTGAGTTTAACCAACTATTCTTTCCACCATTGGCATCTAAGAATTCTGTACTTTCATTGTTTTTACAGATACCAATATATATATATATATATATTCAAGATAGGAATAAATATGATACTTTTCATAGTGTGAGTTTAACCAACTATTCTTTCCACCATTGGCTTCTAAGAATTCTGTACTTTCATTGTTTTTACAGATACCAACTTATTAGGGTCAATGCCAAGGGGATGAACGAGGGATGTAAATGGGTGGAAATGTTCGAAGATGTTCGTGTGGTAGTCTTCTGTGTTGCCCTTAGTGATTTTGATCAGATTGGACTTGTCTCAGAATGTAGTGGCAGTGGAGCCTTAATTCAGAACAAAATGATGCAAAGCAAGGAGCTGTTTGAGTGTATGGTCAGGCACCCGTGCTTTAAGGATACCCCATTTGTATTAGTATTAAACAAGTATGATCTCTTTGAGGACAAGGTCAATCGGTTGTCTTTAAGTGCTTGTGAGTGGTTCAATGATTTTAGTCCGGTGCGTACCCACCACAACAACCAGTCATTGGCCCATCAGGCATATTTCTATGTTGCAATGAAGTTCAAAGACCTTTATGCTTCCATGACCGGTCGAAAGCTTTTTGTGTGGCAAGCCAGGGCAAGGGACCGAGTGACCATTGATGAGGCATTCAAGTATATAAGAGAGGTTCTCAAGTGGGAGGAAGAGAAGGATGAGAACTACTATGGTGGAGCAGAGGATTCATTTTATAGTACAGATGTGAGCTCCTCGCCTTTTGTCAGGCAAGAGTGATTTGCTTGAGATATCTTAGTATTTGCTTTATAGATAACTTGGAGAAGGGAAAAATGTAATATGTTCACTGTTATCTGCTCATCCAAGTAAAGGTTATCTGTGTTTTTCTTTTTTTTAATCATCAATTTTAATGATATTGGTGTGGAGCTGCTCCAAGTTGAAATTGCGGTAGTTGGTTTTTCTCATTGTCTGTGGTAGGTGTTGATTGATGTTATTTGTATGTTGGTGATTTTTGATGGTTAGGAGTGGGGGCATTTGAACCTTGATATATTCGATGGAAATATGAAAGAGGTGTTAATTGAGCTACAAGGCTCTTGGCGCTATTTATTGATGATGAATGATGCTTTAGAAGTGACATATGCTAGATTACAATAATGTCAATTGAATGCAAAGTTAAATTTCAATGTGTTGGCCATGATAATGAGGTGGCATATGATATTCACTCATTACTCTTAATACTAATAGCATTTGCGTACTCGACGTTTGGCTTTGAAATGAGAGGTTCATTTTCAGCTGAACGTCAGTATGAGTGTGATAACATGGTCTAAACTCTAAAGTATGTCATGAAAAATAACAGGGAAAAACTTAGATGCAGAAAAAAAAATTAGTACTGGTTCCCTTTTTAAATTTCAGCCATGTGTATAAAAGAAACAACTTAATAAATGGCATTAAAGCACTTGATTCTTTGCTCTCTTTTTTTTTTTTTCTTTTTAGGTTTTTCTTTTTCATGGTTTGCAAGAGAGAACCAGATTATTTCAATTTTAGAGTTCAGATCTGCCCCAGTTCCGACTAAATTGGTTGAATAACGGTGGGAGAGACCTAAAAATAGAAACGAAATAAACAGACTTAGGGGAGTTTTCGTGAAGATTGTTGTAGCTTTTCCTCTCTCTAGCGTTGGGGTCTCCTCCTCTTCTACCACTAAAAACTACTATTCAGGTTTCTTTTATAATATTTCTTTGGCTTCTTCAAATACTCTCCTCTCTTCACTCTACAACTAAACCAGCAACATCAATCCGCACACTCTCTCTAAAATTCATATATGCATTGGTAATTTTGAGGTCATGTGATCTTTTTTTCTTTTTGGGTGATGGGAAACTTGGAATAACTGACATTCCAACATGAAATTGAAATACAACATAGCGCTGGGACAAACTAAAGAACAGCAACATAAAAAATTATAACAAATCATCCCTTAGAATCTGCTGGAGTGGAGGGGGAGTGACACCCTTCCAAATCTGAGTCTGTCCCGAGAGCTTGGCTTCTCCTGCTAAAAGCATGTGGTGCTCTATTGCCTTCCCTTTTCAAGTGTTTGAAGGAGCAGCTGGTGAATGAGCATGATAGAGACTTTTAATTTATGGGGTTTGAAATTCATGCTATCTTTGTCTTTCAATTTATGGGGTTTGAAATTTTGTTTGGTTCTCAAGAAAATGAAGGGAAAACAAGGAAAATTGAAGCCAGTTGGAGAAATAAGGCATGGCTTTCACCATTGAGGGAAAAAGATAAGACAGAAAAAGAAATTAAAAAAAAAAAACTGTTAATAATTTTATCATTCATTTGCTGAGATGTTTATTTTAAACATTTGACAGTAATTAAAATTGAAACCAAGAAACGGTACCTAAGGTATTGTATTTAAGTTATGCTCAAACTAAAATTGCCAAGAATCACATGGTCTAGTAAACTCTCTAAAAGATTGGGTGGCCTTGTAACCTCATGCCAGAACCATATGGTGCCCGCTTACCTCACGTGAGATCAAAGAAACCATCCCAAAAATGGGTTCTGACAAAGACATTAAGGATTTAAGTGTTTCGAGTGTGTTGTCTGGATGTGTTCTTCCAAGTCCTACATCAAGTATATACTAGCTGATTTGGTCGTTATTTACATCGCCAACTGTGTTTTATTTGTTTTTTCTTTACATAGTTTTTTTATTCATTCCGAGTCACATAAACACCAAGAACACAACTAAACCCTAAAATATAAAATACTTCTCAGAAAATATTTTTAGCTGAACATTTGTATGAAAATATGCACACATGATCGAAGCACATAAAGGATGAGGCAGGAGGGAGAAGATACTGTTTCTGAAATATAGGTGAAACTACAAAAGTAAGCTTATTCAGATATTGCAATACGTGTGAAACAAATTAAATAATAACCATTAAAGGAAATGCACTTAATAAGCAGAAAGAGATCATATGTAATCGTATCCAAGAAAATTTCAAAATAAATAGTTTAATAATCACTCTAAAGTCTAAAAACAGCCGTTTTTCATTTTGATGCACCATGTCTCTAGGCATGCCACTATAGTACCAATGACTCCGAAGTGAAGTACAAGAGGATGCTCCTTCCAGAAAAATGATGAAACAGGCAATAAGAAAGGAAGCATACAAAGCTGGCCCTACTGCCCAAGCAACTTACACTTAGTCTGAGTATCTCTTTTTGTCGCCTTTGCAATTTTATCCCCTTTTTTTTTTGTTAAGGAATCATTACAATGGGCAGAAAGCAAATCAATAAACACGAATCATGATGCAACAAGATCAGGTGTTTCAGCCTCAACGGATAACAAGGCAGTGTGCACTTTATCCAACCAGTTGTCCAGACGGTCACGCAAGGATTTGATCTGTGGAACACCCAAAACTCTTGGCTGCACCCAGGATACATGCACTGTGCCCTCAACTTGATCAATTATACCCTCAATCAGATGAACCTGCAATAAAAATCTCGCAGTATATTAAGCATGGAAAGCATGTCCATGGGAACAAAAATAATAATAATAATATTAATAATCAACCATAAATGAATGCGATCAACCATGGTTCATTCTTTGAAGGTGCAAATTGACCAATCTTAATGGTGGGCATTAGTACTCTTCATTACTATTTCCAGGACACATGGGACTTACAGAAAGGCTCTTCATAAGAAGATGCTCCACATCCTCTATGGAAAGTTTTGTGCGCTCCGCAATGATACTCAAAGGTATGGTTCGATCTTCAGATGGCCGGCTGCAAGGCAGCATACATCAGTTAAGTACAGTACAATAATAATTATTACATATTGTATTAGAAGAAAAAGTCATCTCCCCTGGGCCCTGGCACAAATCAAAAGTTGAAAAAATAAATGCTAAACCTGAATATAATTTCCATCAAGCAGAGAATGTTTATCTTTTCCAAAAGCTTCTTCTCATTCTCTACTAATGCTGGTTGAGCACTCAAAGCAGCATTGTGCACATGGCATAGTTCCTGATAACGAACCAAATCACCAGAGTTGAATGCCTGAAGGATATAGTAGAGCCACTCAACCTTTGTCCCCAGAAGACTCTTAATCTGCAGAAGTTGTTCAAAGATGTCATTATCCAACGTAGCAGGCAGCTAAACTGAAGCATATACATGCATACATACATACATAGATATATGTGTATACACACACACACACACACACACACACACACATATATATATACGAATTTAGTACCAAAAAATCCTATACATTTTAAAGATGAAATACATACTGCTCCAAACATTAATTCAAGCTTCACATGTAATAAATTTTGTCAAAATGTACTCTTATTTCTAAGAAAAATTTTCGGTAAGTAATATCATTAAGTATTGATAATGCTAAAATCTGCACTATCAATACTTAAATGATATTACTTACCGAACAATTTTCTTGATAATGCTAAGATCTGGACTAATATGTTTGCTTTGCCAGTAAATTAAAGAGCCTACACATTTTGAGCAATAACAATCAATGAAGAAAAAGGTTAAAATATTTTTTCATACTTAAAATATAGTACAAGTTGTATTTTCATCCTTATAATTTTAAGGAGTATTATTTCCATCCTTGACAATTTAAAATGTTCAACATTTTGTCCTTCCATCCACTCTTGTTAAGTTCAGGGGAAAAATAAAACCTGATTGATATTTCATGCATAAAAATAGAACTTAAACTTTTTTTTTGTAAGTAATAAAGATATATTAAAAAGAAGAGGGGAGTCACCTAAGTATACAAGAAGTATACATCAAGGACAAAAACAAATCAAGTGCATAAAGTACAAAAAGTCCATGAAACCATGGACTGAAGAAAAAGAATGAAAAAAAAATAGAACTTGAACTACATCCTTTTTGTCCCTAAAATATAGTTTAGGTTCTATTTTTGTTCCTCAAATTTGTATTCTGCTACACATGCTAATAAAAAAAAGTTAACGAAAGCGAACAAAAGGACAAAATGGGTGACATTTTAAATTTTAGGGATGAAAAATAGAATACACACACACACACACACACACACCATATTTTAAGGACAAAAGGCTGAACTGGCACATCCTCTCCATACAAGTTCTAGGTAGTGGGTGAGGTTATGCATTCAAAGCCTATTGTTCGCAAGATGACACTCTAACTAATGATCACAAGATGACACTAACAAATGAAAGTACAAATGTATAGAAATAAAACTAACACAAAAATAGAAAAATAAGAACCTTGGTGACAGTGCACTTACAAAAAGCTGAACTGGCACATCCTCTCCATACAAGTTCTAGGTAGTGGGTGAGGTTATGCATTCAAAGCCTATTGTTCGCAAGATGACACTCTAACTAATGATCACAAGATGACACTCTAACAAATGAAAGTACAAATGTATAGAAATAAAACTAACACAAAAATAGAAAAATAAGAACCTTGGTGACAGTGCACTTACAATGGGATGGGCAAGCAGCTCTCCAAAGTTGTAGATGTTATCTCCCAGTAATGCAGAAAGGGACAAATCAAATGCCAAATCCTAAAACATAAATTAAAAATCCATAGGTTACAATCACATGATAAAGTAGCAGAAAACAGAAGGTCCATATGGTCAATTAGCAGTCAAAATAAGTGGACCATATAATCAAATGAATTTTATGGCAATCCTTGATCAAAACTGCACAGTCAATTGATGACTATTGTTTGTGCCCTAATTGCCATTAATCCAACAAAGGACTACCAGCATTCAAAATGATTGCAGAGCAAACATACTATGAACATTTGAGTTATATCTAGTTAAATCATCCTCATAATTCTTTCCATAAATTACGTCAAATTGACAATTATGGACCAAGTAAGCTACTAGCCTAAGCATACAACTAGTTTCAAAACAATGCCAAACTAGTACGATAAAGAATTTTAAGAATTATTTTATAAGTAATAAATATTTTATTCAGTTGAAAATGTACTATATGTTCACAATGATGAACACAGAGTACCTAAAACAATTACAAGCAAATCAAATAGAAAATCTAACAGAGTGCTGGAATTCAAAAATGGAAGTACAATGTGTAAAACCCCAAGCCCCAGACCAATCAAACAAAGTCTAGATTAGCAACGACTTCAAATGGTCAATAAGCCTCACAACATCCTGATCCACAGCTAATTAAAACAAATAAATTTTATGCTCGAGTTAAACTTTACTTATATTATATACCACCCAGTACTGTCCACACGTTTCCTGAGCTGTCTGACTCCATTCCATTTATGGTTACAAGGTGAAGATGGTTTTTGGACTCCTTTGAAAACTTGATTGCAAGCCTAGGATGCAATCACCATCAAACTATACCCAATTCAACCTGGCAACATCCTAAAAATCTCTATTAGCCTACTTGGAGAATTTGAAGCCACAGATTTGGTCAGAGAGCATAACGCATTTTATTCTCAAACTGGTACCACTCCGAGACAAAAAAAAATTCGACAAATAAATCCCCAAAATCACAACAAATAAGAAAAATTATATATATATATAGGGTCAAAAGCACACATTTCAAGCCTTCCATCAAGATGACATGCCAAAATTACCTTAATGAGAGAACAAGCCATGAATAATTCCAGACAACCACTTACATGTAAACCAGATAAAGAACATAAATATAATCACGTACCAGCTTAAATGAATCTGAGAGAGACTCCACTGATGTGTATGCCAGATAAAGAAGAGCACTTTTATAGAACTCAGCAAATTCTTGTCGGAATTTGTAGTACTGAGATGAAACCCAGTAATAGCTAGCATAGACAGACGGATCAATATCCGTCATGCTGTCAAGGGTACTCTTCCCATCTTCTAGAAGCTTCTTGCACTCTTTTTGGTCACCCTGCTCAAGTTTAAATATGGCTATTTGCATCTTAATGTAAAGGATTGGTTCTTCAATTCGCTGCTCTCTAGTTGCTTGAAGTTTCTCAATCACTCCTTCTAGATATTTAATAGCAGCTTCTTTCTCTGAATATTGCCTAGAAACTATGACAGCAAAATGTGCAAGCTTGAGAAGATTGATTTTAGTCTCAAAGTCAGTGATGAAATTGTGATACAACTGAATCAGAGCATCACCAGCCTGAAATCAATTTAACCAACAAACATAAGTGTCAGATGCAATTATAAAGAAAACAAACAGACAGTAGATTACAAGTAGGAAAACAAGTGTGACAAGGGGAAAAAAATCACAAACAATATACAGAGTACCATAACCAATGATAAAACAAGATTTAGTAGCACTAAATCATTGTAGAACTCTTGGACAATGCAATGAACTTGGGTAATTTTTTATATTCTGCATATGAATGGATATCTAGAAAATGACTGGTTCCAGCCCATAGTAGTAAGGTCTGTGGGTTATTCATCAACAAGTATAGCATGCAATCCAAATCAAGAACACAAGGTAGGTCAGGTCGGTAAACAATCAATTTGTTAATTACTTAAAGCCAGAATCCCATCTTTTATTTTAATCTAAAGAGTGACTTTTTGTTTGTGTGTGACAATTGCACCTATATTTCAATTAGGCATGAAAAATTCATGGTAAACAGATTAATTTTGGGTGGGGGTTTGACAGGGATGGAACTGAACAGGTCAGGTACAGTTGAGTTCTAGATAAACCCATCATCTGATTTGACTGTTGTGTTCAGAAATTAGCACCTGACACTGAAAAGAATCAGGCAACCAATTGAAGAAAATACTAGGGTTGGCAGTTGGATTTAGTTAGAACCGGATGAAACTCGGTGATTTTGAATTGGCTAGGTTTTTCGAGGGAAAGCATAAGCAGGGTTATCACGTGAAATTAGGGTAAGGAAAAGACAGTCAACAATTTGCTCAGTTATACAATCCAATTGGGTTTAGTGGGGTAGGAGTTTTGTCAACCCAGAATCCAAACAAAAAGGGTCGGGTTTGAGATATTAAACCCAAACCTGACAGAGTTATTGGACTAAACCAACCTAAACAGATTTGGTTCGGTTTATTTTATTCTTTTTTTTTTTTTTAAATTGATAAGTAGGTTGGGTTGGGTTGGGTTGGGTTTCACTGTGACAGGAGGGAGAAAGAAAATGATACAAAAATATCAAGACCACAAACCCTAAAATCCTAACCAATGGCACATGGTAGGAGTATGAGCATAATAAGTTCTACAAACAGACATTTGAGCAAAGTACTTCTAATAAGAAGACCACCAAATTGAAAAGCTTATGGTCTAATTAAAGTTTCAGGTCTAATTCTAGTCAAAGATGTCAGTTTTGGCCCTTGGCTCTCCAAAGTGCAGTAGAAATATTTATCCCATTTTTAAACTCCCAGCAACTTTGGTACATGACCTCCAATATAACCCCAATTAAATTCCCAAACATTGGAAACCTAAACTTTCATTATTTCTAGCTTCCACTCTTCCTAAGAAATAGCTACAGCATTACCAAACCTTTAAACAGCCTAAATATTCTTATAGAGCCAATGAGCAGTAGCTCAAATAACACCATCCATCCCATGTAAGATCAAGGTGGAATGTGAGGTTGTGGATCAGATAGCTGCCATGTGTAGATGTAACTTACCAATAATAATAAAAAACAAGTCTAAATGTCTCCTTATAATATCCATTACACTAAAGTCTCAGTATAAAACGACTGAAATTGCCACTAAGAAATCAAAAGAAATAAATATTTTCTCCAAAACAAAGTTGCAAACAAATCAAGTTCCATCCTTTATGAGATCTACCTTGAGCTAAAACTATTTCCTTAGTTGAAATTTACAATACTCACTCGCATCTTCTCCCAAATTCTCAGTAATCATAAAATAAAAAATAAAAAACCCTGATTTCAACACAAACCCTAATTGCCCAATATTCTTTTTCATAATTAAAAAAGCCTAAATGTCCTTATAATCTCCATTGCAGTCAAATTTCAATATAACACAAGACTGGAAGAAATCAAAAGAAATAAAGTTTTTTTCCAAAACAAATTAAGTTCCATCCTTTATAAGATCTACTAACTTTAACCTTGAGCTAAAACTATTTCCTTCCCTCAAATTCTCAGTAACCAATCAGAAACTATAAAAGCAACAACAACAACAACAACAAAAATTACTTTCTTCAATGCCAATAATCAAGCTAACTAAAAAATAAAAACCCAATTCCCCAATATTCTTGTTCATAAAAACCCTAATTGTAAAAAATAAGCAAATTCCGGCGCAAGAAATGAAAAAATTGTTGAGATTCAGAAACCCTAAGAAATTGAAAGAGGAAGAAAAGGCAGAGACCTGGAAGACGGTGAGAGCGACAAACTGCTCGAGCTTGGCAGTGAGCTGGTGCCAGAGCTTCCTCTGGTACAGATCTGCAAGAGAAGCGTACCACTCGCCCAGCTCTGGGTGAGCGTTGCGCAGTGTCTCCAGGTATTGCAGCGGCGCAGCCATGTCTGGAACTCTGAACTGAGAGAGAGAGAGAGAGAGAGAGAGAGAGAGAGAAAATATTAAAAAGCAATCGGAGAAGCTCGGTCTGTGTGTGTTGGTTTTTGTTATATATTTATTTTTTTATATATAAAAAGAATCCAAGATTTCTTTAGCGTAAAGAAAAGAATAGTGTAATACTACTAGGAAGCGGAAAATATTTTAGTTTATTAACAATTTTTTAAAAGGAACAGTTTTTATCTTCTTCTTTTTTTTTACTACTACTAATATGTCACTTTAAAATTTATAATTTTATTAGTAAAAATTAAAATAATAATGTTGTTAATAATACAATATTTACCTAATAAATCCTAGATAATATTTTTTTTCTTTAATTAAACCTAAAATTTAATGGAAGCTTTGGATCAGTAGCTTGTGGTCAAATCTGAGCACCATCTTATATTTATGTGACTTTATTTAATCACATTATGTTAGCCTTTTTTTTAGTTATATTCTAGAGATGATTTCTTTAGAAGTTGATGGTCATAATAGTTATACTAATTCCTAGGTCATAACTTTTATATGCAATTGTACATTTTGCATGATTTTTGTATACATATAGAGCTTTGTCATTGAAAAATTCAACCCATCAATTTTCCTATGATTTTTGTCTACAAATAGAGGTTTTTCATTTATAAATAAACACATTAATCTATCGAGTTTTGTCTAAAAAAGTTATGAAGATCAATAATGAGATACCGACGTTAATTAAATTTAGGTGAAAACATCAATTTGGTCCATACATTTTAGGGTTGCAGTCAATTTGGTCCCTGCATTTTTGCACTATTCAATTTAGTCCCTATTATTTTCAGTTTGCAGTTAATTTGATCCCTACCATTAACTTCTAACAGAAAATACCTACATGGCAAACGAATTACATTACTGGCATGTTTAATGTTAAAATATTAAATGAAATGATAATGTGCCTAAATTTTAATGGCCACGTTAGCGCTTAGATGGCCAAAAAAAAGCAACATCAGCTTTTATTTATTTATTTTTTTTATTTCTTTACCAAAAAATTTCTTTTCTTTATTTTAATTTTCTTAAAATTTCTTTAACCAATTAAAATTTCACCGTTCTTTTTTCGTAAACCCAGATTTAGTAGTTTAACATCATCTCCACACCACAAAAGTCCCACACTTCACCATCATAATGAAACCCAAGAATATCACTCTCTATCTCATGCTCAATTTCCCACTACCTTGTTTGAATATTCAAGCACCTCCTCCTTCTCTCTCTTTTCCAACCAATCCATCATCCAAACTCAACTTTTGCGAAAACCAAATCACAATCGACCCTTGAAGAAGAAGACAACCTTCATACGTTTTCAAATCCCTTTGTTGGGATTAAACTTAAAGTCGACACAAAATCATATTTTTGTTTAAACTTCACTGTCCCATCGACTTCTTGTTGCTAAAAGTGACGAATCTGAATCCTCTAGATCTACAAGTTTCACGGTCGTTGATGATTTAAGAAACAAAAACCAAAAATAACAAAGAAAAACAACTAGATCTAACGCCTTCATAAAGATAGCAATGGGTCTTGGAATGATTTTGAATAGATGAGCAAGATTGTCGCTTTTAGTTTCGGGCTCACTTTGATCCCTTGATGCCGTTTAAAATATTGATATTTGGTTTAGATTTGGTTAAATTACTGAATCTGGGTTTGGGGAAGACAAACAGTGAATGAGTTTTTTAAATGAAATTCTAATTGGTTAAAGAAATTGTAAGAAAATTAAAAGGAAAAAAAAAAAAAAAAAGGAATGGAAAAATTTTGACATGGCCACTAAAATTTTGACATGTAAGCATCTCATTTAAACTTTTAACATTAAACATGCCAACAATGCAAACTGTTTGCCACAGTGACATTTTCCGTTAGTGAGTTAACAATAAGAACCAAATTGATTGCAAGTTGAAAATAATGATGACCAAATTGATTGTGACCCTAAAATGTAGAAACATGTTTTTGCCTTAAATTTATTAGGTGTTATAGGCAACAGTAGAGCGAGACTAAGAGATAGAAGATAAAATAAGCTTAAAAGCAATTGGAGACCATTGGTTTGTTTGGCTATATAATTTTATTGGAGAGCAAAACCAAGAGACAAATCTACGTAGAAGATAGATTGAATATGTGAAATATTTTGAATAATTAACACTTTTTAAAAATAATTACTATTTTTTAACAAATAACTTTGTTTACTATTACCATGGCTTTTGATCAATGGAGTTGTGGTGTGCTTTTGTGTTAAAACCCATTTCTCTCTCCCTTTTGTGTGTGTGTGTTTCGCTCTCCCTTGTGTGTGTTTGTTTTTCAAAAAAAAAAAAAAAAAAACTTTGTTTACTATTAACAAAGTTCAAAGCATATTTATTTATGTTACTAAAGCTGAAGGGATTAGAGTTTAAAATAATTAAAGACTGGAATAAGGCTGCTATTGCTAAACATGTTTAGAGTGTCTTTGCTTAAACTAGTTCAATATGGATTACTTGGGTTAATACTTCATAGGTATGTCCGTAAGGGAATGAAGTTTTAGGAAGTCAATCCCTCGAAATTCTTCCCGGGACTGGAGGTAAATTCTCAAAGTTAAACATGGAGTTAGGCCTTTCTTCAAATGGCTCATTGGTGATGATAGTCATATGCCAATGTGGTTGATAATTGACATCCAAGGAATTTTGATTGGCTCTCAAACTAAAGTGTTGACTGTTTTAATTAATGCATAGTAGCGTGCATTGGAGACCTCATTGAACATATACAGTGAGATCAATTCAAAAAGATTGTTGTAAGTTGCTCCTCCATGAGTGTGATAAGGTGAATTGGATTCTTTCTACGAATGACATCTTCTCTTGTAGCTCTTCCTGGTACTTAGAGCTAGAAGTGCATAGTTAAGTAAATTGGTGGAAGTAAATTGATCACATGGCGCTTGCAGGGATGTTTACTGTGTGTCTTCTATGGAAATAGGTTAGAGAGTACGTGTTTTTTTACTGCTTTTTCTATCTAAGGGTATGGGTTGGTGTTGCCTCGGTAAGCTTGTTCCTTGTTATTGGAAAAACTTGCTACTATGGAGAAAAACCTTAATTTGTGGATAGAATGAGGAGAGTTGTGGTTGTAGCAACAGTTAATCATTTATGGAGTGTTAAATATATTAGCAACGCAATTTATTATACCATGTTGTATATGCTAGTGGGTTCCAATTAGTTCAATTGATAAAGTCTCTAATGGTTGTGTAAGAGATCTGGGGTTTAATCCCTACCTACACCAAAAACTGATTGGTGTGTTGGTATAATGATAAAGAGCTATCATCAAAAGCGAACGTCAAAGGTTGAAACTCTCTAAAAAAAATGTTGTATATGCTAGAGTGGATACATAATGGAAAGTATAAAATATGAACACTTAGAACACAAGGATTACGTGGTTTAGCCTTGTCGGCCTACGTCTACGGAGGAAACCCTTAAAGGCTACATCTTTATTATATAAGAGTGTAGTATAATAACCTGTGTTACAATGAACCCTAACATGAGTATATATAGGCAACTAAACCCTAGACTACTAGTATAAATAGGAATAGGCTTAAACCTATTACATTGGGCTAATATGTCTAATATATCTCTAATACCTTCCCTCAAACTCAAAATGGAGGCCTGATGAAGGCTTAAGGTTAGATAAGCATAAGAAGATCTCTTGAAGATACCTTGAAGAATGCCTTTGAAGAAACCACAATGAAGAATGTGCCAATTGACCAATTTCAGAGTTTCAAATGAAGAAACAAAGTCCAAAATTGGAATCTACACAAAAAACTAAGCAAGATAAGCCCTTTCAAAAATTTTAACTTTTGGTCAAAGGTCAACACAAAAGTTAAAGTTAACGGGTTAGATCAAAGTCAACGGGTCCGCGGGTTAGATCTGAATGTCTAGGGTAGGTCAATCCAGGTCAACAGTTAGCTAGGCGATGTGGTGCTAACAAGGCGACAATGCTAACGTGGCAAGCTTACGTGGATAATGACCTGGCTAGGGCTGATTGGATGGTAACGTCGACTAGGGCTGACGTGTCACCTAATGACATCATCAGGTGACACATCATGGAAGACGTCAGATGAAGTTGTTTTTCAACGCATGGAAGGACGTGATGTCACGTGACAAGAACTCCAAGAGGCGCGTGTGGGCCCATGCAACATTAGATAAAGGCTAGATTCTCGTGCTTCATAGATTAGCGAACAATAAGACCTACATGGCAGCGCGTGTGACCAGAATCGGATCAGGGAATTAAGAATCCTTGGCGATGTGTGTAAGGAGGGCTGAAGCCTATGTTGGCGCGTGGAGGTGCATACGGCTGCCAATGGGGACGAGTTTCATGGGTTTTGGTTGAGGTAAGCCGAGGATCACATTTGTGTGGTTGGTTTCATCAAACAAAGGTTTGATTTGCATAGATCTGAAAGGAGAGGGACGGCATGCTTGAGAGATCAGACACATGGCGGCAAGATAGCAACGGTAGTTCCGTGGGAGCTGTGTGAAGCCTTGGAGTCTAGATCTGTGGGCAAGCAATGGCATTATGGTGGATCTGTGTTGTGCACATGAGAAATTTCTTTACTATCTAGAGATAGTCATTTAATGCCAAGAATGAATCTTGACTCTGATACCATGTGTTGAGGTCCAAAATATTACAAGTATTGAAATTCAAAACTAATGAACCCTTAAGGATAGAAAGTCTCAATCCATAAGCCAAGACCCATATAAAATAGATAAAAAGAAGCCCAAGCTCATGAATGGGCAAGCCTTGGGCCTTAGAGAAGGAAGAAAAAAGTAGAGGAAGTTTGGCCCAGCCTCTGTGAGAATAGCCCTCAAGAAGCCTAGAAAAAGACTGGACCAGGATACTGAGGAGCTGCCAGAACCAAGGAAGGGATTCTCAGGAAATGCAAGAAAGAATTAGCTAGGAGATGGAAAGCTCAGAGAAGCATGCTTATGGGCATAAGCAACAAAGAAAGACATGTCCCATCAACTGCCTACAATCCAAAAAAAAGGCTTTGGATACATATAATGACTTAGGAACCAGCACCTATGAAGGGAAGTCTGGTACCTCAAGAAGAGCAGCAAGGTGAACCATTAAAGAAGGTGGCTGTGGATCTTTCAGCCTGACAGGGGGGAATCTGCCTATTTAGAGAAAAAAGACAAAGGATAAGATAGCCAAAAGAGAGGTTCTGAAAAGCCTCTCTAGAAACCTTGGAAAAAGAGATTAAAAGTCAATTCCTAGGATCCCTAAAAGGGGAAGGTCAGCTGAGGACTTTTTCAAGGGAAACCTCAAAAGGGGAAAATAGTGAGAACATAAGAAATGAACCAGCCAACAATGTTGCTGACACAACATTGGTTCTAGTACCTAGAGCAGCAAGTGGAGGGAATTAATGGTACACCAAAAACCCTAGAAATGTGCTATAAAAGAGGGAGAAGCCATCAGCAAAAACCATTTAACAATAACTGATCGGAGTCTAAAAAACCTTTGAAAAAATTCCTTAAGATTCAAAAAGGGAGAAAATGGGGAAAAACAACATTCAGAATCCTGAGACAGACACTAGAGAATACATTTAGATTTAAAGAGATTCAAACCTCACAAATCTTAGAAGCCTGAAAGAACTATCTAAGTCTGTAACTTTTGAACTTATTTGGACCTTATAACATATCCCAGTGCAAAAAGGACATAATGTATAAGAAACTCAAGAAATAATGAAGTATTATTTATTACTTTGAGGACCCCTAACATTTTATTCACTTTCCTTTTACTTATATCATTCTTTACTGTTCCCTACTGTGCAATACGTATATATTTTGTATGTATAATTGTGTATGTATTGTAGGATCCATGTTTTGTGCACAATTTAGTTTGTAATTAGTCCAATATAGTTGCAGTGAACCAAGCCCAGTCCACCAAACAACAAGTATAAGGCCCAAGATCCTTGTTTCTACTTGGGCCTGGGTACTATCCAAAAAAAGAACCTACACCATGTTAAATATATTAGCAACGCGATGTGTTATACCATGTTGTATATGCTAGAGTGGATGTGAAAAATTAAGTATAGAAAAGGAACACTGAGAACACGAGGGTTACGTGATTCAGCCTTGTTGGCCTACGTCCACGGAGAAAACTCTTAAGGGTTACATCTTTATTGTATAAGAATGTAGTACAATAACTGGTCTTACAATAAATTCTAATATGAGTATATATAGGCGATTAAATCCTAAACTACTAGTACAAGTAGAAATAGGTTTAGGCCTATTACATTGGACTAATATGTTTAATATATCTCTAACATGGAGATTAAGGAACCATATGCATGTTTTGTGATTTCAGAAGATCATCTGGTGATATGAGGAGTATATTGAATGATCATGAGCAGGTGGTTTCATCCCTACTAAACTATCTACGACTGGTGTATAAAAATGAAAATCCAACCCAATCGTGTAAGACTTAGAGGTGACTTTGTTGTTTTGAGGCCTAGGTTTGTTTGGTTTGGTCTCAAGTTGGCAATACTATGTTTGTTTTGAACTAGCTTGTTATTTTGGTTAATATAAGAGGTGCTTATTTTATTCATATAATAATTATAATTAAAAAAAAAAAAAACATTTTTTTTAATCAAGCACTTAACCTTTTTTTTTTTTTTTTTCTTCTGAGAAAGAATCAAAGCACTTAACTTAAAAAGCGTCAAGTGATTACAAATGGTGTTTATGACTTATGCCAAGACCAATAGGAGTATGTGATCGATACTGATACATGCTCTTTATCAATGCCCAAAACTTGAGGATATTTGGAATCAAGCCAGACTATGGAACAGTAGCTTTCAGCAGTAGAGCACATCCTTCATCGATCTAATGGGGGTGTATCCTACCCTAAGCTCTTCTCTTGGAACCAGAGGAATAATCTTCAACTGGATAAACAGATATGTCCACTTGGCCAGCTTCTTGAATAGATGAAAGAGCAATGACTGGAATTTTCATCTCCTTATTGTACTGCTAAACCCTGGACGCTCATCAAGCTCGACAACAGTTTGGTCCACCCTAGAAAGCACCGACGCGGCTTCGGAGGAGCCGTACCCGAGTCGGACTCGGCGGGACGCGGCGACACGGCAAGGACGCCGCTGATCGTGAGTCCGTGCCACGTCGGGCCGCGTCCTGCCACGTGGCCTCCCCGACTTGCACCGACGCGGCGCGAATTGGGCCGACTCGGGCCGTATCGGCAGAAACCCAAAATGGCCGGTTTAGGACGAAACGGCCGAGTCAGGTCGAAATTCAAAAAAAAAAAAAAAAAAAAGGTACGAAACGCACCGTTTGAACCTAACCTAAACCCCTCAAACTCTCACTTCCTCCAAAAGACTCTCTCTCACTCCGTCCCTCATCTCTCTTCTCTGCGCTCTCCGCCTTTGGCCTCTCCCTCTCTGCGGTGTGCTCTGCTTCAGGTGTGCTATGCTCTCTCTTCTCTTTGCCTCCCTTTTAGTCTCTATTTTCTATGATTTCTCTCTTCTCTGTGTTGTGTTAGCTGTGTTTGTGTGCTTGTTAAAAACCGATTTCGTCCAAACACTCTCTCTTTTCTATGTTGTGTTTGCTGTGTTTGTTGTGTTTGTGTGCTTGTTTTTTGGTTCTTGTGGGAGTTAAAAGGGTTTTGTAGTTGCAGGTTGTAATTTTAATTGTGGATTGGTGACAATGTTTGACTGTTTTAAACTGCTTTGTACTACTATTACTTTTAAATTTGGTATATATTTATATAATGTGAAAAAGTATGCTTAGTAATATATTAAAAATATAAATAAAAATATTTTTAATAATTTTTTAATCGCCGAGTCCTGCCGCACCCGTACACATCTTTTTCAAAAATTGCCGAGTCCCACACCCGCACCCGAGTCCTGAAACGCACCCGTGCTTCCTAGGTCCACCCTTGATCCTTCCACCTTCCTTGTATAAAATAAATTTCGAACAAGAAAATTATGCGGGTTTAGGGTAGTCAAATGTTGGCTTGGTCATGGCATCATTGTATTCACAGCCATTGAAGTAGTGGCCCTGGCAGCAAAGAGGGCACTAGATTTAACTTTCGAGAGCAATGTTGACAGAATTGTTTTGGAGGGAGACTCTCAAATCGATATTTACTTGATATTTTGCAGACAAACTCCAATTCCTTGGCCCACTTAGGACATATCATACGCGAAAGACATTCAATACTTGGCTCAACATTTTACAGCTTTAAAATTCTCTCATGTTTATATGTAGCCATTGTAATTGCAAGGAGAGTTTTGAATTCCACCCTTTGTCAGTTTGAATGAAGGATACACTCCCTTAATAATAAGCACCAAACTTCTTCTAAAAAAAATAAAACTTAATATACACGTTTCTAAAATAAAATTTTAAAAAACAACTTAATATACACATCCTTTGTTTTTCCCTTACTACAGTTCATAATATTTTGTAATCTTACCTAAAAGTTTACACTAATAATAGAATAGATGGTAAAAAAATAAAGAACATAAATTATTAAATTAATATAAAATAAATAACAAAATTTATTTTAAAATTTTAAAAGCTATTGGTAATAAAATTTTACTCGGAGTAAATTCTTAGGTAAAATGCCAAGAAAACCCCTAAATTTTGCAGTAGTGACCATTACACCCTCTAAATTTTAATTTTAACCAATTTACTTCTTAAACTTCACACGTGCCAAATAAAACCATATGTTAATCTCCCTGTTAAGAAACCAGGACATTATCAAGACTAGGGACGGACCCAAGGGGGCCCAAGGGAGCCCGGGCCCCCTGGTCCAAATAAAAAATATATATTATTAGATATATTTTGGGTTTTTTTTTTTTTTTAATAATTGGGCCCCCCCTCCCCTAAGATATTAGCTTATATGGCCCAGCCCAACCCAAAAAAAAATTAAGACCCATTACCCATTTTAAGTTTTAACCTACGGTTACAAACCAAATTCAAGAAGAAAAAAAATGAAAAGAAAAAGATGGAGATAAAGAGACAAAGAAAAATACATAATAAAATAAAAATATCACTAGCCCACATTGCTAACTCAAACTATAACTAACAATTTTAAATGAGATAAATTTATAATTGAAAACTAGTAAATCTACAAATTGAAAATTATTAAATTTATAATTAATACAATTAGTCCTTTTGTGAGAGATAATATATGTAATTCTTATTTGATTTGTAGATCATGAAAAAATGAACTACTTAGTAACCATTTTTTTTTTACCCCCCCCCCCCCCCCATACTTAAAATTCTAAGTCCATCCCTAATGAAGACAATCTCATCCCTTAACAAATAAAGCTAAAGAACAAGAGTATACAAAATCAATTCAAACACTATAGAAGATATCTACAAGCCAAGTTAGTTATTTTTGCTATCTAAAATTTAAATAAATTGTTATCTATATATTCAAATAAATTGTAATTTGTACTACAATTATAAATACATGTACAAGCTCTCAAAATATAGTTAGAAAAGCCAAAATAATTTTCAATCTCATCTCAGTTTCTTCGGACAAAGTAAAACTCCTCGTTTACAACTTCTTTCTCCAAACCAAATGACTCAAGACCTCCAAATCTCTTCTCTTACCTATCTCCGGTGATTTCTCTCTCTCTTGCCATTTTCTCTCTTTGGCCAAACCTTAGCCTCTATAGTTGAAACTCTCCAACTCTAGCTTTTCAAAATCAAACCCAAATCTAACCTTCACATCTCAAATTTAGGTTTCCCTCTCTCTCAAAACTAAACGACAAGGTCATTAGTGGGACCATGATTGTCTCTCTCTCCTAGCTAGGTTCCAAAACATCCATGACTTCCAATTGATACTTGACTGTTCAAATCGTCTTTCTCTTATAATTTTCCCTCTCTTTGAAAACTATTTTCTCTCTCTTCTCTACATAGGTATCAAACAATTGAATTTGGTGGTGATTTTGATGCTCAGGTGTGTCTCACATGAGTATTTTGTTAATTTATTAACAGCAAACCAACTGAAGTACTAATTTGGCACATTTGTAAAGTTTAAGAAGTAAAATAGCTAAAATAAAAGTTCAGAGAATGTAATGGCTACTAGGGGTGTGTAGCAAACTCACCAAAACCGACTCAATCGAACCCAACTCAGCAAGTTGGGTCGGATTTTAAGGATTGGTGAGTTGGGTTAGGTTATGATTTTTTTTTTTTTTTTTTTAACAGTAGGTCAAGTTGGGTTCGAGCCATGCAATTTACAAATCTGCCTCACCCGACCTGACCTACTTATATTTAATATATATTTAAAATTAAAAATATATTATACAATTTTGTTATTTACTTTTTTTTATCCCTCTTCCTAAATAAAACCCAAATCCTAAGTTCTCCTCATATAGTTTGTGATTGTTTGGTATTATGCTCATGATTATCTAGTTATAAATTTCTCTTATTTGTGATGGTGTTGTTCTAATGCTGAATTTAATAATAATAATAATAATAATAATAATAATAGTAATTTAAAAAAAAAAAAGTTGTCCAACCCATAGATCCAATCCGACCCAACTTGACTCACGTGGGTTGGATTGAAAACCTGTATTGTGATGGGTTAGGTTGGGTTAAAAAAACTCTCCAACCCAAGTCATTTGCACTTTCTTTTTCTTTTTCTTTTTTTGATAGGGACTCATTCACACTTTCACTTAAATAACACATCTTAAATAATTTAACAGACCTATAACGTGTCACATGAAGAAAAAAAAAAGGCTTGGTGTAAACATATTGTGTAGGATAAATTTTTTAATTATATAGTATTAATTGTCACATCACTAAAAAAAGAAAAGAAAAAATGCTCTCTCAAGTCGCAACAGTAACCTCTCTTTTCACTCCTGTATCTACATACTTGTCATTAACTCTTTTTTTATGTGGATTTTAAAATTTTAAAAGCCCGTTCGGTAATATTATTTTAGTAACGTTATTTGTATTTTTCAAACATGTGTAATGTTGTTTAAAAACTAAAAATATGTGTTTAAACACGTATACCAAATATGCCCTAATTGTTAAATTTCATATTCCTTATGTTCTTAACATGCATATCAAATTTTGTTCAAATTGGATGTTAATTATTATTTGATCAATAAACTTATTTTTTATACATAATTTTCGATCACAAAAACTTAAAAATTTAACATTTGTTTGATGTTTGATGACTAATCAATTGATTTTTAATCTTCTTAAAATTTTGCAAGCATGAATGATATAATAGGAGCATACAATCTAACAGTTAGATATCAATTTTCTAAATAATGCATTTAGAAAAATGATTTATTTTCTTAAAAACATTCTTCATTGAAATGAACTGAGCACTAGAATAAATTAGTTTTAATTATTTTTTATGTTTTCACTTTAATAATTGAACATGCAATGCATTAGCAAGTTTAAACATATATATATTTAGCAAGATTTAATAAGTATATATTTGTCAATACCCAAGTTAATATCACCTTGTAGAGGGAAAAAGAGTTCGAGCTACAGGGTTAGAAAACATTGTAGCTATCTCAAAAAATAAAAATTAAAAACATTAAACCCATGTCAATAAATGTATTAAGCAACATTAAATGTGGTAGCAATATATAGAGAGAGCTAGATAAGTAGAAACTTTTAAATAAAAAAAAAATACAAGATAGAAATTCTACTCTAACTTAATTTAAGTGTATATGTATATAAAACTTCATCCTAGAGACTTGAACCCCAACCCTTACCCCCACACTTCACAAGCACTTATACTTATAGAGTAATCATTGAACCAAAGGTAGGCGATGGTACCTAGAAATTTATCTTAGTTGCAAGCAACCCATATTTCTATCTTGACTGTAATAAACGTGAGCCACATGCGAGGAGTTTAAGTTTGAAAATTTGCACTAGCAAGTATGAAATGTCAGCAACTAAAAAAGTTTGCAAAAATAGCTCCCACAACTTGAGAGAGTTAGATGTTAGCTCCAATAAATTAGAAAAATAGAGAGTATTGAGTTGAAGGAGAGTATCTATATTTGTGTACTCTAAGAACTCTAGCATGTTATATACACCTATTGAATGTAATCAAGTGTTCCAAGATGCATGGAAAATTAAGGGGCTTCAAGTTGAAGATTCTATTATGGAGATAATTGCATTCTGCCCTCATGATTCCGGGTCTTCTTGCATTTATACTATAGTGATGTTAGAATCAATTTAAAACTTGCTGAATGGGGTGGGGGGAAATAGGAGTCAATGTTGTTGTTTTACCCGTGAACATGGCTGACCTAAATGCCTTAAAGCCACTTCCATATATCACTGAAATTTGTTGGCTCCAATAGCCCCTCATTAATTGCTATTTGATCTTTGATTTAAGGGAGAAATGATGGTGTAGGGTGGAACCAAATTGCACAAGAAGTAGAGCTTTGTTTGTTTTTATGAGTTCTTTGTTTATACATGACATTAATTAACACGAGTTCAATGGTCCCAAAGTGTTCAAAGATCTCTTGTTAGTTAGACTTTGACGAGTGGATCCAAATTGACGTAGTAGAATGACCCATGCATGTTTGCCCTTCTTTTTCCCCTGGCTGTTTGCCTCTTCCTTAATTAGTTAGCTTGGTTCACATAATTAATGCTTGTTTCAATCAGAGGTATCCGGCTAATTTGTTGTTGTGGGCCTGGGCCTTCGCAAATCAATTTCAGCAAGTGTGTCCTTATTGCTTTGACACTTAAAATTTTCGTTGTTCTTGCTTCTCAATGTTCTCATCTTATTATGTGTGTTGGCATAGCGCCAATGCTGATGGCTTTAGGGCCATCTATTTAATTAAGTGCCCACACTACACTTGCTAGTTTTGCTAATTCCATGGGCCATGTTGACCTTTTGGTCTTAATTGAGAGCTTATTGTGAGACTTGATCAGCCACACCCACACGGGTGAAGCTCACGGCACAGGTTGTGGGCTTTGTTTCATGACCGATTTTAAGGCTTTTTTTTTTTCCATGGGCAATGGGCCATGGGTCTAGGGTTGGCAATTTGGTTCTTTAAATGGGCAAAAATTGGTTAAGTCCTATAGGTGAATCTCACTATCACAGGCTCTGCTAGTTTGGGCAATTGCCTCCAACAATGAGTAATGGTGGTACCGGTACCCTGAAAGTAAAAAAAGTATTAGGCTTCATAATCATAATCATAATAATTAATGATACTTGAAAATCCTTGATTAATAAGGCTTTAATTATTTTAGCTATGCATGTATTTTATCCTATTGGCTTAGTCGTCAAATAAAATCATAACAACAACGACAAACACCAGCTAACCCACCCACCACTATAACCCAACCTAAAACCATAGGCCCAGCCATCAATTTATGGAGTGGGAGGTTAAAAATAAATGATTTCCCTATGACTTCCTAGCAAAGCAAAGTTATTCTTTAAACAAGACCCTTTATTTATTTTAGCTGAGCTCATTCGATCTCCCTATAATTTTTTTTTTATAAAAAAAAAATGGTGCAGCTGATGAGAACCTTATCCGCAGCCTTTATTCTTTCCCTCCTCCTCAGTTTCATTACACTGAGCAATTCATCTGCCCTTGAAGTTGTTGCAGTTGATCACCTGCATCATGTCAAAGGAACAACATCTCCATCATCATGGCAAAGGAAGCTGTGGATGAATCATGGAAGCTTTCGTGGCCCCCGGAAGCACCTTGTCAACCCAACAGTCCAGCATCCATTTCAAGCACGCGACTTCCCAGTTTAGTTTATTTTTATTTTTATTTTTTTATTGCAATGAAATTAGTTTCAATACTTTATGTTAATTGTGTTTGTCATTATAAAAATATCTTGTAATGATTAATATGTTCAACTACTTGTTTGTGAAATTGTAAGTTATTATTGGTACAGGTGGATTTTTTTTTTTTTTAAATTGTCTGCTCTATTATGTGTTTGTAGAGAGAGAGAGAATTGGATCAAGGATGGTAAAGATTCAAGAGTAATACTAATTTATATTGAGAGAAAAAGGAATATAGATTAACAAAAGAATGATTGTGAAATTGCATAATAAGATATTAATTATATGCATTGGCAGGGTTACAAGTTACAAACACATGGATTTTTCAGAATCTGATAGGGGCAATCCAAAGATGAAAATAAATAAAGAGATACATGAACCCTTTTATTATTATTTTTTTAGAAGAACAGATACATGAATTTGAATGTGCTTTCACGAATAGAATAATATCTGTGAGGACACAAGCCCAAATATATATATTGGGCCTTAGACCTTGTTCGAGGAGGCCCCATAGTCCGAAAATAGATCAATAATAAGGAAAACGTAATACTTCGAACTTTACAAGCAAATTGTAACTATAAAGGGTGGGAGAGGTTGTCCGAGGAGGAATATCCCCTCAACTAAATGCAACGAAGATCAAGATGTATCTCCTACCATCCAGGGTGACATTCCAAGAGGTTTTATTGATAAAGACATACATCATGAACGTACAAGGAGGATGAGAGCTAGGGAATATCTAAGGAAAATCTGTTGTCACCGCATTAAATGTCTTGCAGCTAACTTTCTAACTGCATTTATGTGGAGAAGACTCTTGAACAATGCTACCTTGGCTACCCCAACTCACAGAGGGTCAGAAATGGTGTCCAATGGAACAAACACTCAAGTAGTGGCCTAAATGATCAACGAGTGGAGAGCCAATGTCATTCAAAGGGAAATATATAATGTAAAAGCCCCCTGACGAAAGGAGGATCGAAAAATAGAAGGAGAAACATTGTAGCAATTAAGAACTGAACTTGTAACCTAATTTGAGAATCAATATAAGAATTGATCTCTTATGATTGTGCCGAAAACAATTTTACTTAGAACAAACAAGTCTGTCTTCATTTGCTTGTCATTTGAATCCACTTTACTTGTTATCTAGTTCACTAAGGCCCAATTTTCCTACCCACTCTCTACAAATTCATTGTATTGGGCTTTTTGGGCCTAAGTTCATTGATCATTTGGGCTTGAGCCTCAATTGCGTCCTTACAATATCCATGATTTATTAACAAATTTCTAGTAATACCTTATATTTATCAAATCCAATCTCAAGTCTATGTTTGATTGTTTTTTGTATGACATGCATCATTAAGAAAGTCTATTATTTCTATCTAAAGGATTGAGTGACTACATTCCTCCCATGTTTGATTGTTTTTTGTATGACATGCATCATTAAGAAAGTCTATTATTTCTATCTAAAGGATTGAGTAATTACATTCCTCCCATAATATTGCGCCCCCCTTTTTTTAAATCACATACCATGCCAATAATCAATTTTTCTTTCTTAATTTCAAGAGCTAAATTTCTTTTGACATTCACTGTCTACCATTTCTTCGTACTAGATCCTGAGGTAAAAGCCCATACTATTCTATTTCTTTCATACCTAACAATTCACAGTGATGCACGATAAACTACTAATATATAAGTAAATTACAACGTATCCCAAACTTTCAATTGCTTCAATTAAAGAGCAATTGAAATCAACATTAGCATTGACATTGAAAGGGGAAAAAATTGAGAGGCAGATGGGTAAATACTCATCTAAATAACCCCTATTAGAATCATGTGTATATTGACACTTTAATATAATTCATTAATAGACATATACAAAGTGTGACTTGGCTATGACACCTTTAGAAATACATATATTTAAGCAATAATATAAAAAAGGGGAAATAAGATATTACAAGTAAAAAAAGAAAAGAAAAGAAAAAAAAAAGAAAAAGAAAGAAGAAAGAAGTCAAAGAACGCATTTGAAATTGTATATGACTAAATGGAATTGACAATTACAATCAAGAAACAAAACCATGTTTTAAATCCCAGATGGATTACACTCTTCAAGTAAGTTAAGAAGATTATGTTCGGGAGCACTAAGAGATGGTAGGATCAAGCGATTGGACTGAGTTGACCTTTGTTTTGTCCCAGCTGCTTCAGTTTCAAGAGCAACACCTTCCTTCATCACTGGCAAGTCAGCTCTCCTTCGTACACTTGCAGATACTCGCTCCTTCCAAATTCTTCCATCCTGATAACCATGAAAGTAAATTTCAGAATCTTAGAATTTAGAATGCAACTGTTTTCATTGATAAGTTTTATTTACCAAGTCAACCCACCCACAAACTGCATGCAAAACCTACTCCATTGATTCGATTCAACCATCATGTCATAGTTCTATACTAACTCCAAAACTGTCTTGGTTTTAAGAAGCAATATTGCCTGATCAATGCAAACTACTCATGAGTACAACAATTTAATATAATAACAGAAGTATGAGGGAAACAGGATGAATTATATATTAGCCTTTTCTCATCTTCTTAATGACAGCTATGCCCATTATGCCTTTTCAGATCCTAATTTTACTGTGTGTATGCAGCACCAAGATGACCTCCCAAATGGTACCAAATCAATTTGATCTAGTGCTTTTCTCAGGTCATGGCAAATGGTATTGAAGCCAATTAAGTAACGGCATGCTCAAGGGCAATACAATGCAACATGAGCCTTGATGAAGACGTAAAAATTTTAAGTAGGGAAGATTATGACCCCAGATTATGATTCCCTAGATTGTGTGGATCAGATTTAATTAAATTGCATGTGTGTTGCATGGGGTTTTGCTGAGTCCCACTTTGGAAATGTACTAGTTAGTTCTAGACTATACAAGCAATTGCAAAGAGATCTAATTGTAAATTGAATAGTCCTTTCGGGGTATAGTTTAGACGTGGCAAGTGCTTCCTTATGCCCTTCATTTGCCATGTATACACGATGCCTCATGTACATCATGAAACCATGAACATTTTTAAAAAAATAAGAAAAAAAAAAATAATAGAGAGATTCAAATTTTAGGTTACAATTTACAATTTAGAGCTATCAACCTAATCCTCAACATGGTATCCCTTAATCTCCTCCTAGTTGATAGACACAAACACACATCTTAAAGGCAAGGTAAGAACAGCTCCATTGTTCTCATTTTATGCATAATAACAATTGGAATCCACAATTTCAAAGCAATAATGGCTCATTAGGCAAGAGAATAAGAAAGAGAAAGATATATACGTTTCCTTCATTGCATGGTTACAAATGGGCTTTGTCTAAGTTTTAGGTCTATAGAAATAGATACCACAGAACTTTTTATAACTGAGATTGGACTTGGCCCCAGGTGGAGAGTGTATTTATTAGATTCTTGTGAAGATGGCTAAACCAAGGGAAGAGGTTTGAGATAACTGGCAAGGGAATTGGGTAGAAGAATTGAAAGAAATGTGAGAAAATATCCAAAAGGCCAATCTATGAGTAGCTTAAACGATTGCAACTTTGCAAAATGATGATCTTTCCACCAATCAAATATGACATACTTTGACAGCTTGTCACATTCACACAACCAACTTCAACATTGTTGCAATAACCACTTCAAAATAAGAAAGGGAGATATCTGCTACACATCTCTCACAAAGGGAAACTAGGGCCTAGTGACTAGGAGTGAAAATAATCATACCTTCCAAAGTTAAATGGTAGTTAACTAACCTTTAAGCATATGAATTTTGAGTCAAATAACTAAAAAAATGAAAATACTTAGTTAAGTGACCATCAACCTAAACCAATAATCCAAGAATAGTAACTTTTTGTTTATTTTAGAATGGTACCTAAGGTTTTCTCTAATAGTATTTTAAGTTTGTTGAATGCGTATATAAAGTTTCATTAAATGTACATTCTTTATGTTGGAATCAGAAGATGGAGTGATATCATCTGTTTATTACTGAGCAAAAAAGATATCACCTGTTTATTAGAGTGGTAACTACAGTTACCTCTAGTGGTACCTTCAATTATTGGACATGAGAAGTTGGAGCAGTACCATCTATCTATTAGGAGCAGTATCCAAGGCTGTCTCTAGTAGTACACGCATTATATTGGATATCTACCTAAAGTTTAATTAAACAGAACTTTCTTTGTATTAGATAAGAGAAGATGGGATTGATACCATCTGTTTATCAGGGGATACCTACAGTCAAGTCCAGTGGTATTCCCAATTTATTGGAAATGTACCTAAAATGTTTTTTGGAGGAAACTTCTCTGTCTTGGAATGAGAAGTTACAGTGATACCATACTAATGAGTGGTACCTAAGGTTATCTCCAGAGGTACCTTTTGTTAATTGGATATGTGCCTAAGGTTGCCTCTAGAAGTACCTTCAGTATATTAAATGATCAATGAACTCCAGATTCTATTGTGTGAACTTAATCACAATTCAATCTCAAAAATTACCCTGAAATCTTATTATTTTCACTGCTGATCATTGAGCCCAAATTTTTCCTTACATAAAAATATACACTTATTTTCAATTAATTTAAGCGAGACCCAACAATAATTTATTTATCCTTAATTCATGAACAAAGAGACAATGACTCCGACAATCAGACATTTTCTTAAGAATTTGTTAAAAGCTACACCAACTAAAGCCAATGTAGAGCCCAAAGCGTGTCCAACTCTACTTGGCAGAATCGTACCTATCACGCTTTGTCTGGGTAGGAAGGACCTGCCAAATGACTTCAAGAAGTTCAGGTCCTTCAACTCAACACTTCCTGGAAGTAACTAGCACAAAATTTTGTAGCTCTTCTCATATACTTCGTTCAAAATTGTAATAAATTAGGAACCAATCTAATTAATATTAGAAACTATACCTTTCTTAAGCATACAAAAAAGAAGAAATGGTCTCATCAAATTTCCTCTTGTTCCTTTTGAATTTTACTTACTGATTGCATTAAAGAGAATGTCTATTCAAATATCAGTGAGCATCAATGAAAACTTGATCTGAGATATCAACACTATACTAAATCCAACAATATCACTTCCTAGAAATGTCTTACAATATCAATAAAAAAACATACCATAAAATATGAAATGTGTGTAATGATCAGATATACACAAGAAGCACTGCTAAATAAGTTTTGGAAATACTATATTCAATATTTCAAATTTCACACTGATTAAGAAACCAAACATCATCCTTTTTCCTAGGCTGTTTTAAGTTCTTTTGGAAAAAAGAAAAATTGAAACTTCTTTAGCAAACACATTAGAAGATGTCTATCCAACAATTACACAAGCATTTCTCCACATAGTGAGTTTCTGTCTAATTGCCACTTAAAAAACACTGGTCTATTGTTCTTAAGAACGTGTTAATACTGGTCAATAACCTAGATTGCCAATACAAAAAGTGCCAGGAGATATGCTCAATGTGGTTGATTTACATCATTTGTACTTCCTCTTTTTTTTTTTTTAATAATTTCTTTTAAATCGTATCTTGGAAAAAATATATATTATAATTGGGGCATTAGAATGTTCATTGTTAGTTGTACATACAGTTATTAAAATTATTATACTATTTTATTATATGGATAAAAATGATTGAGAACTAAAGAAAAGGACAATTCAGGCAACACCATGTTAACAATGTTGTGAATAGTAAAATTAAAAATATAGATAAAAAAAAAAATTTAAAAGAGCAAATGTTATTGTTCCAATTAGTAGACAGCAGTTAACACCAGTTTAAGAGTGTTTATGTTATTTCATAGACACAAAAAAAAAAATATATATATATATATATATATAAAATTCTAGATTTTCTTTTAATGAATCTATATATATAATAATAGGTGAAACTGAGAAAAACTCAAATTAGAATTCCAAATTAGAATTCCAATTTTGCGCCATGTGTCCTAAATTATTTATTCTTAAAGAGTTTTATTTCTTAATTTTAAAATCAAATGTAGGACCACATTATAAATATTCATCCATGTAAGTTATTAAGTACAAAAACTAAAGAGTCTAGAATAAATAAATCGTAAAAAAAAAAAAAAATGCTTCACAATAATTTTAAAAAATGGACAATTTACATTTTATACTTAATAATATCCTTACAAAATTTTTTAAAGAGTTAATAAAATATAAAAATGTCTATCAATAGTATTTAAATTATATGTATAGGAATTATATTATGCATCTTATTGTATATTTTTAAGTGTATCCACAACTCCATACATATGCATAGGGTTACAAGCTAGTTATAGAATAATTGACAACAAAAATTATGGATTCAAATATGAAGCTACAAAAAAGAATGTAAAAGACACTACAAATAATGAGTAAGAGGTGAATCAGCATAAATGCTTTAGTTTTATTATATATGTATAATTATTATATGAATTATAGTAGTTTATAAATTTTCATATTGTCTGCACATTATGATGCACAATACCAAAAAAAAATTATAATAATAATAATTGATTCCCAGTATGATTCTATATTTGACAACTACAATGCATTACACACACGCACAAAGACTCACACAAATGCATCTATATTTGGAAATTTGTTTTACCATCTTTATTCATGTACTTTCTTTCATAAAATGTTCAAGAATATGTTTACCATACAAGAACTTCAAACAAAACAGAATGGACAAGTCATCTAAAATTATTAATTGTTTCGTGGTGATGTTTATAAATTATTAATTGTTTCGTGGTGAAGTTTATTAATTGCCAGCAGTATATTTTTAAGAACCACATAAACAGGAAGAAAAATGACCAGTAGTTGCAAAAGTAAGTCTTAGGATAAAAAAATATGATGAATTTTTGGAATATAAATTTTGTTATAAGCTTTTCATGAACTATATTTCTAGTCTTTTGGGATTATTATAGTCAATATATTACATTATGTAATGCATTAGCAATGTAAAAGTTGATTTTCTTAGCAAAATATTTTTTTTTTTATGGCATAGGAGAACTTCATTTAGATTAGTTGCACGTCGCAAAGTATCTTTACTATTAATTAAACTCCTACGGGCAATTGACCCCACCCGCCAGAACCATTTACTGCGTAATCTAGGGGCTTTTCACCCCTGATGGGCTAAGTAGTTTATCCTCATGCCCAAGAGGCTTCTTAGCAAATTCTTCTAATACCTTAAAATACCTGTACTGTGTTCTTGGATCCACAGCAAATTTTAATGCCGAAGGAAAAAATGCTTTCTACAAAACTCTGATGATGCAGAAAACAATAAGTAATTATGCATGCTGTTTTTAGTTTTCTTGACAATCTTTTGGTTAGATTTCCACTAGAGAATACTTCCTCTGCTAATACAGATGACAAAAATGTTAAATTGAGACGCAAATAAAAAAACTTTTCTAATATTAACTATCCAAACTAGTCTATCCAGAGCAAACCAAACCAACAAAGTGCCACAGACACACACACACACACACACACATCTGCCTGCACCCTTTGCAATGTATAACAGAACATTCTAGAAGGCACACCAAGTTTTGAGCTTACATTAAGAATTGAAGGTTCAGGTAATGGACATTGAATTGGTTTATCAGTGTCAAGAGGTTCACTCGGATGCTCAACTGGCTTAAACTCCACTGCTACTTCAATCCCATGAGAAGCAGCAGTGACAGCAGTAGCTGCACCTGTAACCTCTGAATTTGGAGGCAAAACTTCCCTCTCATCCTGCACTAGATAATAGCAAATCATTATACAAACATATTTACTAAAACAAAGATGAAATCAAACGTGTGAATAAAGAAAAACAGCACCAATGAAGATAAATAAAGAAAACTGAGTTTACACAAAACTTAGATGGAAAGAAAAGAAACATGGTATACCAAGAGCAATATAAGGTGTTTAACAAAAGATAACAAGACATAATAATTTCTCCACATATAAAATTGATGGGTAAAATATACAATTTAATAAAAGGAAGCCACCGTCTTCAATTCTAGCAGACGAATACAAGGTCCCCAACAGAGAAACTGCTCAAATCCAACCACCTGATCTAAGCTATAGCCAATAGTTAATTAACTACTAGCACAATAGCACATTCATCATACTAATTGTTCTTGCAAAATCCAATCCAGAATTAAATAGTCATATCCATAGAAAGTTAAAAAAATGCAAACCCAAAAAAAGTAGAAGCCAAATAACAATTTTCAGAATCAAATACAATCGTCAGATCCTGATAAAAAAATCTTCAAACTTTAAAGATTAATTCCAACCCAACTGCACAAAAATCATAGGACCCACTAAAATGTTTTAATGGTCAACTCGAGTCCAACGTCAACAATAAAATCTTCTACCAAAGAAACACAAGATTATATAGGATTGCAAAATAAACATTAAAAGAGATAGAGTGTGGTGTTAGTCTTACAAGTGCACTTTGTGTTCTTCGATGGCCAGCCCTGCTGGCAGAAAACCTTGAGAAAATTCCAACCATTTTTGCTTTTTTACTCAGAAACTAATAAATTCACACAAAAGGGTCCTCTGATCTTGGCTTTGTTTTATATATATATATATATATATCTCTCTCTCTCTCTCTCTCTCATCTTGGCTTTGTTTTATATATATATATATATATATATCTCTCTCTCTCTCTCTCTCTCTCTCTCTAGAATGCATGGACTTTCCAAAGAGTCATTCATACAAAAGGGTGTTCTATACTATTATTATTTTATTATTAATTTTTCCTATAAAATAATAAAAAACCACTCTCTCTGTTTCTCTTTGTAGACTAGAGAGAGAGAGAGAGAGAGAGAGTAGGAAAAAAAAAGTGCATAAGGCAGTGGGTTTGTTTGCTTGGCGTGATGGGTTTTTGTTTGTTTGGATTCTTTGTGTCTGTTGTTTGCAGTAAATTTATTGGATGAGTCAAACAGTGTAATAAAAGCTGTGAATGAGAAGCAAAGGACGGTGAAGTAGGAACACCATCTACCTAGCAAATATTTTTTTATTAAACCAAATATAAAATCCATCCAAATTTAATTAATTAATAATACTCCATTAATTAATAAATTACAAGGTAAGCCACAAGAATCTTTCTTGCCAGTTGGTTATATAAAAAGAGGTAAGCACCTAGCAAAGACTGTGACTTTTCACTTTAGAGGGAGAGAGGTGTCACAAAATGCAGGAGTTGTGTCCACTGGGCTTACCCCACCGGCCGAAGAAAAAAATAAAATAATTTTAATGAATAATGATGACACACAAAAATTGTATAAAATTTTAGACAACTAGGATTTTTTTTTTAAGAAAGGTGTCTGTTTGGGAATAACTTATTTAGTTAAAATTGAAAACTTTTATATCTCAATAAATGCGATATTTAGACATGTCTACAGAGAAGCCAATAGATGCGCAGATTATCTGGCTAAATTAGGCACTTCTATGGATGTTGATTGTCGTGGTTTGTGTGTGAACAGGCTGTGCCCTGTTCCTTTGCTTTCTGTTTAGTTTTGTTTGTCATCTCCCTTTTCTACCAAAAAAAAATTTTTTTTTGATAACTTTTTGTTAAAAGTACGGTAGATAAAGTTAAAAGATAGTTAAAATAGTATAGTGAGACCCATAAGAGGGATATAATAGTAATCTAAAAAACATATCTTTCTTTTTATTATTTCTTTAAATGAAACAAGTTATATTTATTTTCTACTAATCACTAACTCATACGATGCATAGAAAAGTTATTGTATATGAAGATTCAAATAATTTTTTTGTTTTTTCCTCTTTAAATTGTACATTAGGATTTCAATCTCAAAAATTTCTATCCTTGATATGAAACATTAAATTACTAAATGAAAAATACTAATCAAACTTAAATTGAAATTAAAATTAGGATTCCAATCCTTAATATTCTCAATTATTCAATAAAATGTATGAAAGACAAATTTAAAAAACAAATTAATCAATATTTTTTCTAATAAACTAAAAGACGGGGATTGAAACTTACTGCATGTAGCTACTAAACAAAAACCAAATTAGACTCTTTAATTGCCAATTCAAGATGAACCACAACAATAGCAAATATGTTAACCCATCCAAAAACAAAACCACAACCCATAAGCTTAAAAAGGGGAAATTATAGTAAACCCACATGTGGTATGACTCGTTTTCACTTTACTTACCCGTGGTTTAAAACTTAACATTTTGCCCATCTGAATTTCAATCTGTTACCCATTCGTTACCCACCTCACCCTCAAATGTTACAAAAACACCCTTTTATTGAAAATTATAACATAACATGAATCAAAAACACAAACCACTGAATCTTTTCCTCACGAGCCCTAGAAACACGAAAATCTTGGTAGAAACCCCATTCTGCATCTGATATTGAAATAGTGTTGCAAGTATAAGATTTATCGATCCCAACCTATGTGACACGAGCATGATTTTTGGTTAGATTCGGGTTCAACCTAAACGAGCAACGAGTTGTTTGAGGGACTAAAATCTTGGTAAGAAATTAGTCACTGTTTGGGTTTTTAATTTGGGCTTGTGGTTGTTTTATAGTTTTTTGAGTAATCAGTCAATGGTTAATGTTACGTGTAATGGAATGAGAATATTTGTTGTGTTTGTTGATGTTTATAAAAAATGTGACCACCTGTTGTTTGGATTTGTGTTTGTTTATGGGCATTTTATTTGTCGTGGTCATTGTGTCTCACAGTGGACCCAAGTTTTTGTTGGGTTTAAATTTTAGTGTTTGCATGTGTTTATTTGGAAAACAGAAACAAAAGCAAAGCAGAAAATGTGGTCCCTCTGATGTGTGTGTTGCATCCTAAAAGCAAAACAGAAACATGCAAATGTTTACTCTTTTGTGTCTATTGTTTACAATTCTTTAATTGTTAATTGTGTACGTGTCAAATGGTAATTTGTTATTGCAGATGGATGATGAGTAAGTGAAATTCGAGGTTCATTATGGGGGTACTTTTTTGTGGAGCCCTAGTTTAGAATACTTAGGTGTGAAAGTTGAAATAGTGTATATGGATCCTGATAAGCTTAGTTATTTTGAAATAGAAGGTATGTGTAAGGAATTGGGGATTGATGAACCATGTAGGGTTCATTATTTAAGTCCTAGGGGCAACTTGGAGTAAGACTTAAGACTCATACAAGATGATAAAGATGCGATGCTCATGTGCAAGCTTAATGATGGAGGGCCAAGAGATACCATCATACTGTATATGGAGAGTGGTCATGCTCCACTTGCAGTTGAAGTTCCTGATGGTGCAGGGGTTGGTGCAGGGGGTGGTGCAAGGGCTGCTATAGAGGGTGCAAGGGTTAGTGCAGGGGTTAGTGCAGGGGGTGGTGCAGGAGCTACTACAAGGGGGATGCTAGTGTGGGGGTAGATGAGGAGTTCGATTGGTTGAATGAAGGTTTGGAAGGAGAAGACTTTGCTGATAACATTTTTGGCAAGTCTTCTCCACCTCACACAGTTCTATCTGACTCTAACATTGTTCCAACCATTGATACACCTCAATCAACCACTGATACACCTCATCCAAACACTAATACACCTCAACCAAACACAGATACACTTGGCCCAAGCAATGTTCCTCCTCTAAACATAGATTTAGATGAAGAGTGGCTGAACTAGTTTTAGAGGATGATATTGCAAGTGTGGATGGTTCTGATGATAAGCAGAGGCCTGACAACCCAGAATTCAATGAGAGGACTGATATGACAAATGTTAGGTTGGTGGTAGGGATGAAGTTTCCAAACTCTAAGGTGTTTAGAAAGGTTTTGAGTGAGTATGTGATTCAACATCACATTGATATCAAATGAAAGTTGAATAAGAAGAAGAAGATTTATGTACATATGCTGATGAGCCAAGGAACCCTTATAAGGTGTCTAGAGCAAATAAGCCAGTGAGGTGTGAAAGGTACCAAAAGGAATGGTACAATGCAAGGGGATGCAAGATCAATGTCATTGGTGAGACACCATGGGAGAAGAGGAAGAGATTGCAGAAAGAAAAATCTATAAGTTTTTTACAAATTTTTTTTTATTAAATGCAAAATGCCAATAATTGACAACGTAAACATGCTTATTTTTTGTTGCAAGCAAGTGGAAGACCTTTTACATACAGACAAAGATCCCAAGCCCCATATTCATCATAGGCCCAATCCTCATCTCAGGCCCAATCTGCTTCTTAAGCCCCATCCTCATCTCAACCCTTAGTATCATCTCAGCCCCCACCAACACATCAGCCTTACACTATGTCCTTATCCAACCAGGCAGCAGGGTCACAGCCACCAGATCAGACTCCATGGTCACAACAACCAAGTCAATGGTACTCTTCAAACTTCAGGTACACAGTTAAAGAAGCTCCTTGGTTCTCTTTAAGCCAGCCAGCACCACACACCCCTACAGAAACATGGGACACTGGAGCACCATCATCACAGGTACTGTAGTTTTAGGTTTGATGTTTTA
Source organism: Quercus suber (assembly GCF_002906115.3). Lineage (NCBI taxonomy): Eukaryota > Viridiplantae > Streptophyta > Magnoliopsida > Fagales > Fagaceae > Quercus > Quercus suber. The sequence goes on along the minus strand of NW_027071808.1, from coordinate 257,837 downwards.
TTCATAAAACTGTGATACTAGTAGTTAACATGTGAATTCTTGTACTTTGTAGCCTATAAGACCACTTGCTACTAAAGGAGCTGTTTTGAGAGAAAGGGGTAATGCAGCTAGAACTCAGAAATATAAAACAAGAAGTGGAAAGGCCAGTTGTGGTAAGAGAGATAAGGGCAGGGGCAGGGGTAGTAAATGAAAACTATGTTAAGACACTTTTGTTGTTGTGTATTAAGGTTATGTAGTGTTAGGGTTATATGTAATTTGTAGACAATAGCAAGACATGCAATTGTTTTTGTAGACAATGGCAGGGCAGACAATTGTTTTTTATATATGTTATTTAAACACTGTTGGAATTTATTTATATTTTTGTAAGTTTTGTAAACAAGGGAAGGTGCAACTGTTTTGGTTGTTGTTGTACCAAATGCCATATATTTACTACTAGTTGATGAAAGACAATTCAATGTCATCTTAAATATGTATACAATTTCCCAACTGGTGTTCAGAATTATTATTTTGATTATTGGAGTTGAACATATATGAGTTTGTTTATGTGTGTACGTATTGAATATAGCAGTCGGTTTTCAATACAATAGGTATATGTGTTGAATAGCAGATTTATGTGTGCATTTGTTGTCTTTTCTTGCAAGTTAACAAATAGTTGTCATGCACTTAATTTAAACAATTCACTTTCAACACAATTATCTTCACACAATGCACTTTATGCATAAACCAACACAACTCACAACATCCAACAACACACTAACAGCTCATAGCTCACAAGTAGCCAATTCACTTTAAACAAAAATACCAACAGCATCTAACATAAATAATACTTTATCTTAAAAATGCTTATATTATTAAATGACTTCAAGCCAACAGTATCTACCATCTTACATAGTTCTATTACAATATAATTGAGAACCAGCTTATACATTACAACTCACTAGGCAAACTCAATCTCATCATTCCAACATTCTCACTTGAGTCAAAACATGAAAATAACATAACCAAAAAAAAAAAAAATCATGATAGAATTAGTGCAATTCTGCACTTTCTCTCTTGCCCTAAAACTTTCATTGCTATCTCATTGGCTTGAACAGAGGAAGCTTGAAACTTTCTCTCCCTCTCAGTGGCTTTTGCTGCCCTGTCTTGAGCAATTTCTGCCATTTGGTAGCTTCTGATGCTGTCGGGGTAGTTGCTCTTTTCCTTTCATATGCTAGTTACAGCTCACTCCACAGTCAATCCAGATTTTATTGCACCAAATGAGCAACTTCATTCCCACGCATACAAGTGGGATTATCAATCCATTTAAAGAAATGGCACTTGAGATCAACCTATTCATAAATTGAATCGAGCACATCACATTTCAATCAGACTTGAATCAACTAGATTAAGGAAAAACTATACTTACCTTATATTGGCTACAACCCAGAAACCTTGTCCTAAAATTATCCACTGTCAGACTTGTTCTGGGCACACAAATCTCATATGTACACATATGCCCATTTGAACCTGAGTAATTTTCACTCGAAGAAGACATCGCTTATCAACTTCTTGTGAATCAAATTTCCCGTGAATCAAAGCTACTATCAAAACTTGAAACCCCAACCTACATAAAGCAGAAATGTTATACCTAGTGATGATATATCTTCGAATATTCAATACCTCAAGACAACCCAAAGTTAGAAACTCACCCTCACATGAAAGCACGATAAGAAAAATCAAAACCCTAGCTCAATACAAGGGATTTACGTGTTTCTAGGGCTTGTAAGGAAAAGATTCAGTGATTCGTGTTTTGATTCCTGTTATGTTCTGATTTTTAATAAAATGGTGTTTTTCTAACATCTGAGGGTGAGGTGGGTAACAAATGGGTAATGGATTGAAGTTCAGGTAGGCAAAGTGTTATGTTTTAAACCACATGTAAGTAAAGTGAAAATGGGTCATACCACAGGTGGGTTTATTGTAATTTTCCCTTAAATCCAAACACAAACAAATGAAAAAAATGTCTCATATTAATACAAACAAAGCATAAACTGAGAATTAAACTGTACAGAGACAATCTCACTGCTTATTCAAATATTGTAAAATTGTAAACAAATTATTTTAGACATATTTACGCCCCTAGCATTTCAAGTAGTGACCTATTGGTTATACACATTTATGCCTTCATGGATAGCACACACCAAAACCGGTCTTGATCGAAACTCTAGAAACTGAAAGCAACCATCCCAAAGATTTTGGTTGTTAGGAATTAATTATTTCACACCAAGACTCTAATGGCAAACCAAACTGTGCATAGACAATCTTACATAAATATAGGGTTTTAAGCTCCACAAAATTTCAAATAAAACCAAATTAAACAACACTACAAAAATAAATAAGAACATGAAGAGAATTTTGTTTATAATTAGAATTTTTCAACCAACCTAAACAAATAAAGAGAGCAATAAAAATTTAGAATTTTTCAGCCAATACAAACAAATAAAGAAGTTGTAATATAAATTCTGAAAAAGTTGGAATAGAAAACATAATGGGTTAGGTTAGGCGTTAGCAATGTGAGACCATGCTAAAAACAAATATATATATATATATATATATAAAAGATGATTCTCCTCTTTCAATTGGACTTTTATATGGTTCAAAAACACCTTTATTAATAAAGGGTAACTTCATTTGAAAATAGGGTTATAAATGTCAAATAACAAATTTCACTTTGAATTCAAAAAGAGAACTCCTAAAATTTAGAAATTTTTTTCCCTTCACGTTCAAAAAAGAAATTACAGCTACTGCTTATATGTAAAGTTTATCCTTTTTATTTGTTTGAAAAATAAAAATATATATTTCTATATTATAATAAATGCAAACTATTAACTTTTACTCAGAAAAATAGAAGAGCCTTCGAGCACACGTGTGAGCGCATGCTCAGAGGCTAGTGTATATATATATATATAGTCGCAAATTCATATAAATGAATTTAAATTAATATATAAAAATTATTTTTATCAAACTAACTTGGTCTCATTCAAGTGTTAGCTGAAGAGGTTTTTTATCATGGCCTTTTAATTTCAATGAAGCCTCGGTCTTCTCTCCAAAGACTTTAGCCAAATATATGTTCAGCCGTAGAGTCAGGAATTTTTCTTATGGAGGACCAAGTTAAATATAACAAAAAACTAAAAATTATATCTAAAAAATGTTTTATCTCATAATCTAGTTTTGCCCCAATAAATTCATCATGGAGCGGACCTTATAGCCTAATAAATTTGAAATATTATTGTATCTAATAAAAAACTCTCTTCAAAAATATTTATAATTATTACTTCAATAAAATGAATAGATAAGTAAATTGTAAGGGCACAAATAAACCTATGGCCCAAGAATGACCAGACAGCGGCCCAATGAGCCCACCACAATATATTTGTTAGAGAATGGGTAGGATATTAACTACTTAATAAGTTAGAGTTAATTACAATAAGAATAAATGCTAAATAAATGACTAAGATCACACAATTATGAAGAAAAAGGGATCCTCGGTCCAACCCGAGGAATATCTTTTATATATGAGTCTTGCTTTCTCTTTTTCACAAGTATTTTTCTTCTTCTTTCAAAAATTCCTCCTCTCTCTCTTTTTCTGGATCCCCTGTATAAGGATCTTCATTTTCCTTTTATATTTACACTTAGATTATCTTAATCCTACATTTGGAGGGGGCTGAGATTGCATTCCCAATACTTCTGTCTCATCCATAACATACTACTAAGCTTCTGCCTTGCAATTTAAGTTGTGTCATCACTATTCATGGTCATTTTCTCATTAATGTGTTCAGAAGAGTAGTTGTCTTGCATTTAATGCGGAGGAGATAGCTTCCACACCCTTCTCCTTTCACCCTCCTTGTAACCCGTGCCAAGTTCACTTTAGTCCCTCTGTGATATTTTAACTTTATAATCCTCCTATGGTTACTGCTCATCCCCAAGGTCAATGAGTGCTCGTCTCATGATTATCTAGTGCTCGTCCCTGAGGTCCGAGGTGCATCCTCGGAAATCATCTTAGCAATTCACTTAAATGAGATTAGGATCCTCGTCCACACATAAACTATTAAAAAATATAAATATATCATAAACTGACATATAAGTATAAACTAGTAAAACCACAATATATATTTATTTATGTGTGTTCAAATAAACAAAACAAAAAACTAAATGTAAATTAAAGTTATAAACCACAAAACATACACACGGCTATTTAAAATCACTACCATCAAAAGAACTATCAAAAGAGATAGCACTATTGTCAACACTATTTATTTATTTTTTAAATATTGTTGATATGGAAAATTGCAAATCCTACTTGACAAGCTCCCAAGAAGTTAAAAAAAAAAAGTTTAGAGATTACAAAAATGAGATGGGCTTGGCCCATTTCCTCAAGCATGAACTTTTGAGCATTTGGGTTTTGGCCTTGAATCAAGTCACACCCCCCCCCCCCCAAATAATATATATATATGTGTGTGTGTGTGTGTTAAAATATTATTTTAATACCTAAAGTTTGGTTGATATTCTTTTTTTTTTTTTTTTTAAGAAGGAAGTTGAGAAACATGAGTCAAGTCGACTTGAAATACAAACTAGATGTGTGTTGAGACATATTACATTCATGGAAGAAAACTTGTAACATAACTTGCATGTCTAGCAAAATTATGAGCTAAGTTTCCGTTTCGATGTACATGAGAAAACTAGTAGCGTGAAAAAAGTTTGCAATAAATTTTGCAATTTGAATAAAAAAAACCAAACGAAGCCACCGAAAAAGACTCATCCTGAAGAGCACTAATTGCTATCTGGAAAATAGCTTCCAAAATAGCTAAAGCAATATTGATTTCTAGTGCCCTCATTGTTGCAAAAGCTTCTAACTCCACCGCTAAGTGAGGTATAGTTATATTTTGGGATATTGAAGCAATTGCCATCCCCCTAATAACAACCCCAATAGTAGCTTTATCTTTATCATTAAACACAACACCATCAAAATTGATTTTGAAGCAATGAGCAGGAGGCACTGTCCATGTATCTCGGGGTATGCTATGGGTGAGTTAAGGCTATGGCTAGGCATTTTGAAATTCACCAAATTGCTCAAACCGCATGACTGCAACAAAATCGACCAAATCAACTACAAAATGGAGTAATCTCTGCAACCATAAATATTCATTTTATATTAAATATCTATTAATAATTTAATATTATATAAAGTAAGTAAAGTGACCAACATAATATTAGTGCGTTCTAGTTTCACGTTCAAAACAATTTCATTTTGGTTAAATACAAAATCAAAAGTTCAAAACCTTATTTATGTATCCATCTCATACTCTCACTCTTCTCTCTTGATATCCTTTCACTCTCAGTCTCTCTTAAGTCTCACCCATTCATCATAGCATTGGATTGTTGGACCTTTTTTGTTGCGTTCATATTTATTTAAACAATTCATTGTTGGGTTTGTAATTCATTTCATGCTTGCTTTAGACTTGTTTCCATTATGGTTGTGATAATTGAAACTTGAAACTAGTGGGCATGATTAGCTGTGTATATGGTACACTATTATGGAACATATGGTTGTTGCTTGTTAAGCATTTTTGTGTTATATGTTATATTTGTTTAACATGTATAATTGTTAATGGTTTATTGTCGTGGAATATTTTTTGTTTTGTATATATTTGTGGGATTTTAGTTTATTGTCAATTTGTCATGATTTTTTTTGTCTTATATATATGTGTGTGTGTGGGGGGGGGGGGGGAGGATGAGAAGCCGAGGATAGAGATAAATGAAAGGAGGTCAATGTTAGAAGAACAGACCTCGAAAAGTACTGTCAACAAGTCCTCGGGGCAAATATAACAACTCAACCACAAGCCCAAGGAGACCAGAATACTCGAGGACCCCGAGGATATTGACATGTCCTTGGAAGGGCCGAGGCCCAATTCTGAAGACCATTGGGCACAAACCGAGGAAAAGAGGGAAGATTTGTCGTCAAGGAAGAAAAGGAAGAATGCAAATAAAACACCCATCACCTCTGCATTCAATGCTCTGAACTCACTTAGCTGACAGCATTAATGAGGAAATGACCACTGAATAGTGTCATCACAGTTTATACCCTGGTGTAGAAACCTTCTAGTAAGGTCTTGATGGGACAAGTATCCAGAGAAATGAACCTTAGCCCTCCAAATGGAAGGCCAAGATGCAATTTGGGTGACTATATAAGGCAGAGAGGCCTTTGTGAAAAGGGGATGAAAAATTAGAACAAAGAGAAAAAGAAAGGAACATCATTGTAATCTAAGAACAAGTGTAAATCTGTATCTTGGATGAAACCTGAGGAACATAATACAAACAATTCGAGATTATTATCAATTAATTTCCTTGTCTCATACTTATTCTTAGCACTTATCCTTTCATTCCAAGCTTAACTCAATTAAATAAGGGCAATAAAGGTTGATTGGCATCCCATCTCTATAATATATCTACCCAAACCAACTAAACCACACCTTGTACATCACACCAAACCTCAGATGTGACTGCAAAATTAAGGTGCAGTGTAGAGATGGTGTTGATCAAATTGCATTTCAAAGTACGGTGCTAAAAATTGTCTAAAATCGCACTACTAACACCTATAGCTATAGTAATGTTCTAACTTTAGATTGAAATGACCAAATGTCCTATAATATTTGGCTATTTAGTATTCAAATTTCTCTAGCTACTTTTAATAAAAGGTTCGTGTTAACGGATGCTTTTAGGGTAATTGTTAATAAACTATAATAGGAAAGTTTTAATACCACTTTCATGAGAAATATAAAAAAATTGTCAACAATATTTATTGTTTTATCATTCTCTCAATAAAATATTTCTAAAAATAGTTTATAAACTAATGCCCTAAGGACATTGGTTAACATTTCGCTTAATAAAATAGCATTATCTTCTCAATTATCTCTCATCTCATTTGGTCGTCTCTCTCACTCACTCTCGTTCTCCCTCATCTCTTCACTACACACCCCACTGATGACGAAGCCTTCGTTATACTGACAACCATCGTGACTCAACAACCACTATTAGGTTGTTTCTTTTTGTATTCTTCTTTTAATTGTAGTTTTGGTTAGTTATGATTTTTGGGTTTTTGTTGTTGGTTTCAATGGGTTTGGTGGTTTTGGCATGTGGTGGTGGGTTTCGATCTCTCTCCTCTTTTGTTTTCTCTCACTTTTTCTTGACTCAGTGATTGTTGGGCTATGGGTGCTAGGTTGCAGTTGGTGGGTTTGGTGTATTGCAGTTGTGTGTTGTGTTGTAGCTTGTGGTTTTTAGGGTTTTTATTTGTAGCTTGTGGTTGGGTTGTTGTGTTTTTGTTTTTGTTTTTTTGTTTTAATACTATATGGGTTATTATTAAGATATTATAATGTATTGTAATTTTAAAATAAAACATGTAATGTTGACTTTATTGTAAAGTGATGTATTAAAAGAGCAATGCATATTTTTAAAACTATTGATATGGTAAATTCTTATTAATTATAATCTAAACCCACTACTAACATCATATTTTTACTGACCAATAATTATTTGAAAAATAATAAAGTCAAATTAATAATTTGTAAAAATGTTGCAAAATAGTCTGTAACAGTATTACTCGTGTTAAAATAGACAAAATAATTTTTTGACTTGGCATTTTTTATTTTTTTGATAGGGCTTTTTTTTTTTTTTTTGATAAGGAATGCTTGATGTAAAGAGCTAATTTTCAATGATTTAGGGACATAAATAAATTTTTTTGAGATGATTTAGGGTCCGTTTGGTATGTGTGTTTAAATAATAATTTTTTTTTTGAAAAATATGTGAGGAAAAAAAGTGTATGAAAATACATGTAATATTATTTAAATTTTTTTTGATATTAATATTATTTAAAAACTGAAAATATATTTTTAAAATGATGTATTAAACTCTAAACATGCCCTTAAAATTAAAAAAAAAATGTAAAAACGAAAAATACGTTTTAAAATTTAGGGAAGGAAAACAAATTTCATGTTAAAGGAAAAAAAAAAAAAAAAAACTTACTAAAAGACACTTTTTTTATAGACACTTTTGAAATTCAAAACACAAATTTCTGCGAGATAGAGAGAGAGAGTTGGATGGAGACGATGAGTGAAGAGGGGTTCGAAGAATGGGACGCAGATTTCTTGGATCAACTCATACACGTAGAGGAACTCGCACTAACCTCTACAAAACAACAACAACCGCTGCGTACAACAACTTCTTATTCTTCTTCTTCTCAAACTCACCATAACATTAACAACCCTACAAATACAATGATGAGTTACTCTCCTCCGCGACAGCTCTCTCAAAGGGTCTCTTTCGACGATAAACAACTCGAAATCGATATGTTAAAGGTTTGCAATTCTTCTTATTTTTATAATTTGATCCATACATTGTTGTTTACTTTACTATGATTTATCTAAATCTAAATCTAAATCTAAATTTGTGATTGAAATGAAATTACAGAGGGAGCTCGGACATGTGTCGAAGCAACTCACGGACCTGGTACTGTTTGCAATTTTTCCTCTTTTTTTTTTTTTTTACTATCACTGTCTCTGTCTCTACTAGGTTAATTGTGTTTTTCCTCTTGTTGTATGTTGCAAATTAAGAACTAGGCCTTTTTTTTTTTTTTGGGTTTTGAAAATAATATTATTATATTATTAATTATTAAAAATCACTCTGTGGTTAAATTATTTAGGTTTTAAGAGAATAGTCTGTCTTTGAAAATTGTGTTTTGAAAACACGATTTTAGGGATTGAAATTTCAAATTTCAATGCTTAAAATCGTGTTTGCAAAACAAAATTTTCAAAGAGAAGCTATTTTCCAAAATCATTTCCCTACTGCACTATTTTTAATAATTATAAATTAATATTATTTTTCTACAAAAGCAAAACCCCTAAGAAGCATGGACTTGGACATTTTCACGTGAATTGGTAATTTTTGAAAAATTAGGACATGACAAAGTGGGGATACAAAAATTCATTAATTGAATTAATATAGTTTTTGGGATATATATTTTTAATTTATTTTTGTAGGCATATTTTATATTTTTTTCTCTCTCAACACACTGAGGATGCGCAGATAGGAGTGCAGCACCCAGCCCTTGCCTATAGTATTTTATTTATTTATCTAGAAATTTTGGCACTTGCAGAAATGTAAATTTTATGATTCTTTTGAAATGTTATTATTATATTACAATATGAAGTGATTTACTTACGGCTGTGGATAGGATATTATATTTTTATGCTTTTGTTTGCGCGATGTTCCTATGTTAGTTTCTAATAGACCCACATTATTGCATGTAGTCTAACATCTGTTTAGTATTCTAGTCTTCACAATTTCTGAGTGTGCATGCGCAAAAGGTTTTTTTTTTTTTAATGTTTATTTTTGGAACCATTTGTATACTTGCCATTCTCTTTGGCTGTTCCTCTTTCTTCTTTTTTATTATTAATAATTTTCACTTTCTAAAAGAAAATTATTATTTTCATTCAGGAACAAGAGTGCCTTGAACTAAGGAAGGAAAGGGGCAAGAAAGAGGAGCAGCTTCAAATATTTTCCAAGAATGAAGTAAAAGATGTAGATGCTCGCTCTACAAAGAGTACTACCTTGTGAGTAAGAATTCTGATTTTGTCATGTGGTATATTGTCTTTATATGGTAGGCTTGGGTATAGCATTCAGTTCATATGTACCAAATCTAACATGAAGAGACCATCATCCAAGCAGTGCCACCCCTTGCTTTACATCCTATCTACTTATTTGATAGTTATAGTAATGGGGGAAGGGGGATTTGAACCCTATTTCTCTTAGTAAAGGAGAGTAGATTATGCCATTGAGCTACAAGGCTCTTGGCAAATCCTATCTACATATTAAAACAAGAAAAATCTTTGATCTCATCTCTGTCCATCTACACAATAGAGTAGCCATTCGTATATATAACATTCTTACTTATCAAAAAAAAAAAAAAAACAATATCTCACCCACTTCCATTTTTTTGGCATTATTAAACAAAGACATGCCCTACCAAGGAAAATCCATATTGAGCAGCTCCAAATTGGAGAAGAAAATGATCCACTGTTTCACACTTTGATAATGCCCCCCATGTTTAGATAAGCATTGCCTCTTTCGTAGGGCAAGCATGTTTTCCCATCTTTGCACTATAACAATTCAAAAAGTTGTTGCCTTGCATGAAGGGTTGACAAAATAGGTCATAGGAAGAATGCAAAAACAACCCAAAGAATTAGCCAATATTTCAACATTGCACACATGCACACCCTTAGTGGGTATTGAACCCATAATCTCACCCGTCGCTCTATTTTTTTTTTTTTTTGATAAGTAGAACTTGAGTCTAGCGCCTTAGACCCTTCACTTTGCTCTTATAGGATGCAGAGGTGCTATTTGAGCTATAGCTTCAAAAATTTTATTTTCGTGGGATCTTTTGTATTTGGTTGAGTCATCATTTTCCTCTTTCTCCTAACTTGACTCTTAGAGAGTCGTAAGGGAGCCACAACACCTTTACCTTTTATTGTGTTTTTTCTTTGATAAGTAACAAAAATTATATTAGAAAAAAGCAAACCTAGTACACCAGCGGTGTTCTAAAAGAGAAGTACAATCAATTCAAAAACAATGATCAAACAAGTGCAAGAGAGAGAGAGAGAGAGAGAGAGAGAGAGAGAGAGAGAGAGAGAGAGAGAGAGAGAAGTAGCACTCCAACCCAACAAAGTATAGAAGACTTTAGAGCTAGAAATTATCCCGTAACCTGCTCCTCACGACCATCCAAAGAAGTGCCCACTGATTTCTTAAAAGCTTTGATTTTTCTTGTGACCCAAAGCGACAATTGAGTACTGTCTTATTTTTTACTCATCCTCAACATTCTGCACCGTGCACATTAATTCTGCTGTTGGGCTTGCTATTATTTTTTTTATTTTTTATTTTTTTTTTATGATAAGTAAGAATGATATATATATATATATATATATATATATATTTTGAGAAGTAAGAATGATATGAATACAAAAGGCTGTTCCATGTAATAAAAGCACAGAGCAAACCAACAATTACAAGAAAAGGAAAAAAGAGAAAAGAAACAGAAGAAAACCTAGCAACTGACTAAGTACAAAAGAGCAAAGAACTAATAAAAGAAGGGAGAGAATCACTAGTCATAAGTCCCCAAGCCCGAGACCAGTTGAGTAGAGTTCTACTAAAAGAAGCAAGCATCTGATCTTCGGAACTATCCAAGTCCTCAAAAGTTTGCTGATTTTGCTCCTTCCAAAGACACCATAGTAAGCACAATGAAAGTAGATTCCAGATGTTAGACGAGTGCTTTCCCAACTGATTCCTCTAGCCAAAAAGTAGATCTGGAATCGTTCTAGGTATGACACACGAAATCCCAAGGGATGTAAAAACAAAACTTCACAACCGATGAGCCTTCTCACAATGAAATAGTAAGTGATCCATTGTCTCCCCACAATGATGACACATAATGCACCAGTCCACAAAATCAAAGCCCCTAAGTCTTAGGTTATCACCCGGAAGGATTCTATTCCAAGCAACAAACCAAATGAAAAAGGAAACATGCCAAGTAGCCTTAACTCTCCAAATACCTTTTCAAGGAAAGACAATAGAGGGAGAACCTTGCAACTTGTTATAAAACAACTGGATGTCAAGATCCCCATTAGGCTTCAACTTCCAAGGGCTCCTCATCCCTTTGCCTTTTATTGTTTAGTGTCTAAAGTTTACTATTGTCAAGAGATTATAGCATTTTGGTGTTGTCTATAAGGGGTAATCGATTGTGAGTATACGGAATGGGGAATCACAGTCGATTATGAGTAAATGCAATGGGGAATCAGTTAATCACCACTTATTGCATGGTCCTTTTGCCACTGATTTATGGTCTATGGTCTTGGAATTATTTGGAGTTTGTTGGGTGATGCCAAAGACAGTTGTGGAGCTATTAAGTTGTTGGTCAGGTCACTTTCACCATCATTGGAACGGACATTTATGGATGGCTGCCCTGCATTGCCTGATGTGGGGTATTTGGAGGAGAGAAACAATAGGAATTTGGAGAACATAAAGGGGACTATGCTTGACCTTAAATTATTTTTCATATAACTTTTTTGGACTGGATGTCACTCATCCTAGTCATTCTTTATGTTTTGTTCTTGACTTATTAGATGCATGTTATTTGAGTGAATGATTGTATAGTCCCCTGTTGTATATTTCCTGTGTATGGGGCAACTCTGTTTTTGATATCAATAAAGATTGCATCACTTATAATTTATATATATATATATATTGAAGATTGTGAAATATTTTGTATTATCTATAGTTCATGTGTATAAGCCAGAATAAAAAGTTGTGAATAATTGTTGCCAGTTGCCACAATGGCAGGGAATATGGAGCTCTAAATCATCATAGGGTTCGTCGAAAATTTCAAAATGCAATATCTTTGAATAATCAGGCTGGCTCTCAGATTGATAGAGGTGAGTAATAGCCGGTCATCATTGTCTTTTCACCTAATATGCTCTTTGATAATTCTTTTGACATCCTGTAATTTGTCTTTTGTTGTATGCTAGCTATGCCAGCCTATAAGGCCATTGGAATTCAAACTGAGAAGGCTGGTGATCCTGGCCAAGTAACCATGGATGTTGATCCAGCTGCTTGTCAAGCTCTCACCGAGAAGTTGCTAGCCATCTGGGGCTCTCCAAGAGACCAAAAGCTAGGAAGAAATCTGATTAATAAGTTGCTTGTGACTTGTCAGACAGATTTCCATGTCCTTTTTGCGTGGATGAGCGTTAGTGTTCCAAAAAGGACAATGGACTCTCTCAAAGACGGAAGTTTGTCTGACGTAGCTTTAACATCGCACCTGCACTCTTTTCATACTCCAGAAGCTGCAAAAGTGTCTCATCTCTACTCTGTATTGACAAAGGTACTTTCAATTTATGATTGCATTTGCCAGTAATAAACAGGAGATAGCTGTGGGCTATAAATGTATTGCCTTTTGCTCACAAAGGTAGTGCCAATATCAACAATTTATAAACTTTGCTAAATAATGGTAGTAATTTAACTTTTGTGCCGTCCCCCCCACCCCCACCTTCCCCCCCCCCCCCCCAAAAAAAAAAAAAAAGGGAGATAAATACTTAGGTTCGTGACATGGGGTTAAGACATTTTGCTTTATTTGCATTTTCAGTATAGGCGTTTAGAAGTTAGGTTATGGGGACATCCAGACATGTCAACTTATTGGCTTATTAATTCAAAAAGTTAAACAGAGAGTATAAATGGTAAAAGAGAGTCACAAATAAATATACAAATGTAAGCCACTTAGTATTTATTCCCAGTATCATGCCACATTGTGTTGGGGACTTGGGGCTGATGATTCTTCGACCAAACTGTCAAGTTGTGGTCATTGGTTTTTAGAGGTTTAGGACCTTAGATTTGCATTTTTGTTTTTCATCCTTGTTACAAATCAGGTTTTGTGGGTTGCTTCCAATAGCTGGGGTCATTTTATTGTGTGTATCCTTGTAATTATTTTTTATTAAAACCGACTTTTATAGTGAAGATTTCTTTCAAATATCTTTCTTTTCCATTGTGAAATTACATTTTATACTATCATTGAAACTATTCATGGGCCTTATGGTAATTGAGTTTATTTCTTACCTTTGACTTTAGTTCAAGATCAGCTTTCTCTTATTTTCTTTATTACATGCATACTTATTTAAATAGTACCATTGACATGTTTTACTTCTTTTGAAACTGACTTGCATTAGAAGTATTTGATTTGGTTCATATTTCTTACATTGAAAAAAAAACTTGCTTTATTCTCTCATGACTGATTCTTATTTCAGATAAGTATCGGGATGGTACAGTTGGAGGCTTTGTTTGAGCCATTGCTTGACCTCTGTATTCTCAAAAATGTGAGTTGGTGAACAAATTCCTTTTTTCTTTTCTTTTGGGGCTTTGTACAACAAAGGGAGTCTCATAGAAGTTGTTTTTCTAATATAAATTTCAAAATTTTAATGAACAATTCAGTGCTTTTATATGGGATTGAATATGTGGAATCATAACTTTTAACCCTAGATGAAGTATCCTTCATCTTTACTTTATAAAAGGAGCTGGATAAACTCTTTAGAGTGGGCTAAAAAGCAGCAGCAGCCTTGACTGTCAGCTCACAGGATGGAAACCTTCTCAATATTGATGGGTGCCAACTGCCAATAAAATTTTTGGTTTTGATTGATAATATTTTCTTGATGTAGTTTATGTTGTGAATGTGGTTTGTTGACATTGTCATTCAGTTATTTGAAGATTCTTATGGGCTCTCGGAGGACTTGGTTTGATGAAATTGGAATTTCAAAACATGTTGGGGTGTGCTTACTAGACGGGCGAAGTTTTTCTTTCTTTTTGGGGGGGGGGGGGGGGAGATGTTGGGGGAGGGGTGAGGAATTATTTTATTCTTTTGCAAAAAAAAAAAAAAAAAAAGGAAAGAAAATAGAGCAAGATCTTCTTCTATCGTTCAGTTTTTTTTTTCTCTTAGTTTAGTCTCTTGATTGTTTTTCTGTGGTGTTCTGTTTTGTGCTTTTCTGTGTTCATTCTCATGAACACATTGTATGTTTCTTTTTCCATTTTCATCAATAATAATTCTTATATTACCTATCAAAAAAAAGAAAAAGAAAAAGAAAATAGAGCAAGATCACATTGTACGGATGAAACTTTTGTTATGTAGTATGGGCAGAGGATTGCAATAGACAGTTAGACATGCCTTCAGAATTTGAAAATAAATTGTTTTATTAACCTAAAATTATTATTATTGACATTTTCATTTTGTGGTGACAATCAATATCATACTTAGAACTCCTCGTGTATCATTTTTTCATACCCTTCATTTCATCTACAATACATTGGCAACCCCCGTCCTCAGTTTCTCCCCAAAAGAAAAAAAGAAAACATGTATGTGATTCTTAAAAAAATTGCTGGCATTCTTTTAGTAGACATCATTTGCTACTTGGTTTAAGTTCATTCAACTGCCTCTTTTACCGGCTATAAGATACTTTTGTTGGATTCAGTGGTTTTGGTTGAGAACTACTGAATTGTGCATATTATTGTATACTTAGCATTATAAGATTTATTTCCTTATGTCTGATTATTCTACTTGGTTGCTTTTCTTGGCTTCACTTTACCATTGGTGGATTTTTCATTCTCTTTTATTTTTCTGTCATGTCTCTTAATCATGAATTTGCCCTTTTTGTTTCAGGTTGTCATTGTTCATAGATCTCTATGTATACTGCGTGTTTTTTTGACGGACCTCTTGAGTTTGGAAAGGAAATCTGAAAGAAGGTATGTTTTAGGCTAGCACCTCTGGCTTACTTGTTATTGTTTTAATTTCAGTTTGGTTCTACAAAAAATGGATAACATATAAATATGTATGCTGGATGGTCCATGTCTTGGCTTGATCTGCACACCTTCTGTTGTCCCATGGAGAGAGTTTTTGTTCTTTTACTCTTTTTTTTTTTTTTTTTTTNGAAGAAGAAGGCTTTAATTTCTAGGATATTCTGTTCATATCCCTCAAAACTCCTGAAATTTCGTTCTTGCCAAAGATACCACATAATGCAATTTGGCACAACCTTCCAATAAACAATGTTTCTATGCTATCTGAAAGACCCCTACCAAGTTGCAAACATATCGACGACTGTCATTGGCATAACCCAACGGAGGCCGAATAAACAGTTTACTATAGACCAAAGCTCCAAAGTTATAGGACAATGAAGGAGCAGGTGATCCACAATCTCCCCACTTTTTTGCACATGCAGCACCGATCCAAGATCAACATACATTTCTTCCAAAGATTATATATACTTAAGATCTTCCCTAGAGGAGCGGTCCAAGAGAAGAAAGCTACCCTAGATGGGACCTTCGAGCACCACACCATCTTCACAGGAACGGCATGCCATCAATTGAGGATGGTGAATAGTAGTAACCACGCACCTCAAATGCCCAACTCTTGACAGGTTTCCAGCAAAGTCTATCCATTCCCTCACCCTTAACAAACTTGGAATAGATAAGATCCATAAAAGATACTAGACTCCAACTCCCAATCTTGGACTGGTCTAGAAAAGTGAACATCCCAATGGGGCACCCCATTAGAAAGGTGTAAAACATCAGCAATTGAGGAGTCTTTGACACTACTGAAGCTAAATAACTTCGAAAAAGTCACCTTGAGAGGATAATCGCCGCACCAAATGTCATGCCAGAACTTCACTCTAGTGCCATTACCCACCTTAAATTGAAGGTTTTGGAAAAGGTCTCCCATTTTTGTCTTATTGATCTCCAAAGACTCGCACCATATGGACTTGAAATAGCCTTGGTGCATTGTTCTCCCCATTCATTCCCATATTCATCTCTATAACCCTTTTCATAAAGACTCCCTCTTCGTCCCGTATTTCCAAAGCCATTTTCCTAACAAAGCTTGATTAAATCTTCTCAGGTTCCTTATACCTAACCCTCCATTACAAATTGGATTACAAATAGTAGCCCATTTAGCTAAATGAGATTTTCGTCCCTCACCAATCCCTCTCCATAAAAAATCTCTGTATTTTCAATGTGATTGGCCACCTTTGCCTAGGGAAAAGAGAGAGGAAATAAGTCGGCAAACTTAAGAGTGTGCTTTTAGTTAGAGTGAGCTTCTCCCCTTAGATAAATAAAGGCTCTTCCAACCCGCTAATCTTCTTTCTAACTTCTCAAGAATAAGGTTCCAGATTGTCCTCTCCTTCCCAAGTGTTTTAGTGGAAGCGTAGACTGTTTACATCCCAACACAGCCACTAAATCCCTCATGTTGCTCACTTCCCCAACAGGTACCAACTCAGATTTCTCTAAATTAATCTTCAACCCTGAAACAGACTCAAATTGCAAGAGAATATCCCACAATTTTCTATTTGACACAAATCAGCATCACAAAAAATTAAGGTATCATCCACAAAAAAAAGATGAGACACCATCGAAGGCATAGTTGTGGTACTTACTGAGAAGCTTGATAGAAGCCCTTCGTTTACTGTTATAACCAACAAACGACTCAAAGCCTCCCTCACCAAATAACATCGGAGAAAGAGGGTCACTTTGACAAAGACCCCTAGAACTCCCCAAAAAAATTAGTGGGGCTATCATTTATTAGAATGGAAAAACGTACCGTAGAAATACAAAACAAAATCCACTTCTTCCATCTTTTAGAAAACACACACCTTTGAAGCATATACATAAGAAAGTCCCATGATATGTGATCAAAAGCTTTTTCCACATCCAACTTACGCAAAACTCTTGGAATCCCTGCCTTTAATCGACTATCTAGACATTCATTTGCAATTAAAACCGAATCCAAAATCTGCCTATCAAGTACAAAAGCATTCTAGAACTTCGAAATAATACCATGCATCACTTTTCTAAGCCTTTTAGCCAAAACCTTAGAAAGAATTTTATAAACTCCACCTACCAGACAAATAGGGCGAAACTACCTTACCTCCATAGCATGCACTTTTTTTGGAATGAGAGCGAGGAAAGAAACATTAAGACTCTTCTCGAAAATTGCTTGGTCATGGAAGTTTTGAAACAACTCCATAATTTTTGGTTTTAAAATATGCCAGCAAGACTGAAAGAAGGCCATAGAGAAACCATCCGGACCTGGAGCCTTATCACCTTTAAATTCTTGAATCACTCCACTTTATCCTCACTAAATGGCCTATCCAACCGGGCTGCTTCCTCCTCTAACATCCTAGAGAATTCCAAGTCATTCAACACTGGTCTTAGTCCCCTGGTCTCTGAATATTACTGCTTATAAAAGTGGGAAATACATTCTGAAATGGAACTAGGACCAGAAGTCAGTTCTCCATTCACCATTAAAGAATATATGGTGTTGAACCTTCTGTGCAAATTGGCAATTCGATGGAAGAATCTTGTATTTCTATCACCCTCTTTAAGACAGAATTTGAGATTTTTGCCTCAAACAAATTTCCTCCAAAAGATTTGTCTTTTCCAACTCGCTTGTGAGGTGTTCCTTTCCAATTTCTCAACATTAGACAGGGGATGAGATTCCTCCAAAGAGTCCAAATCATTAAGACTCATCCATAACCTGTTATTTTTCTCCTCCACATGACCAAAATCTTCCTCATTCCATTTTTTCAAATCAACCTTCAAAGCTCTCAGTTTTTTAGCAATTCTGTAGTACCGGGAGATCCCTGAAAATTATAGGAGTCCTACCAAGCATGCACTTTCTCAACAAACCTTCTACCTTCAACCATATATTCTCAAATCTTAACGGCTTTTTTCCCTTCTGAAAATTTCCCCTTCCAACAGAATTGGAAAATGATTCTAGACCAGTCTAGCCATTCTACGCTGAACAGAGGGGAACTTATCCTCCTAATCAGGCAACAAAAGGAACCTATCAATCCTAGATCTCGATGCCACAACACAAGGCACTCTGACGGGAACCTCATCAGATTAAAATCACCTCACACACACCAAGGCACATTCCACCAAATTCTAATCCCAACCAACTCATCCCGTATACTATGGGTGTGTTTGGATATCGATTATTTTTCTGAAATTGAAAAATTATTGTTGAAAGTATTGTAGATAAAGGTAAAAGTTAGTTGAAATAGTATAGTGGAGTCCATGAATAGTGCCAAAAAGTGCAGTGAGGCCATGAATAATAGCAAAATAAGCTGAATAGTGAAATAATTTTAATTTTTAATCCTAACCCAAACGCACATTATGTATCACCCTTCTTGTGATTAATTACAATTTTGTTTCCTGCAAGCAAACAATATCTGCATTCCATGTCTTAATGATATTTCTGACCTAAAGCCGCTACTCATTATCATTCAGTCCCCTCACATTCCATGAAATAATTCTAAGATTCATTGATGCGCCACAAGGTCCCTGTCCTTACTAACACTCCTTGTCTTGGTTGATCCATCCATATGATTCGAGAATTCAATAAATTCTTCAACTCCTGCTTCCCTTTCATACCCACCTTTGACAATTTCTTCTGAGCACTCTCTTTAACCAGTTGCTATTTTTTCCTAGCCTTTAGAGCTAGAAATTATCCCGTAACCTGCTCCTCACGACCATCCAAAGAAGTGCCCACTGATTTCTTAAAAGCTTTGATTTTTCTTGTGACCCAAAGCGACAATTGAGTACTGTCTTATTTTTTACTCATCCTCAACATTCTGCACCGTGCACATTAATTCTGCTGTTGGGCTTGCTATATTTTTTTATTTTTTATTTTTTTTTTTATGATAAGTAAGAATGATATATATATATATATATATATATATATTTTGAGAAGTAAGAATGATATGAATACAAAAGGCTGTTCCATGTAATAAAAGCACAGAGCAAACCAACAATTACAAGAAAAGGAAAAAAGAGAAAAGAAACAGAAGAAAACCTAGCAACTGACTAAGTACAAAAGAGCAAAGAACTAATAAAAGAAGGGAGAGAATCACTAGTCATAAGTCCCCAAGCCCGAGACCAGTTGAGTAGAGTTCTACTAAAAGAAGCAAGCATCTGATCTTCGGAACTATCCAAGTCCTCAAAAGTTTGCTGATTTTGCTCCTTCCAAAGACACCATAGTAAGCACAATGAAAGTAGATTCCAGATGTTAGACGAGTGCTTTCCCAACTGATTCCTCTAGCCAAAAAGTAGATCTGGAATCGTTCTAGGTATGACACACGAAATCCCAAGGGATGTAAAAACAAAACTTCACAACCGATGAGCCTTCTCACAATGAAATAGTAAGTGATCCATTGTCTCCCCACAATGATGACACATAATGCACCAGTCCACAAAATCAAAGCCCCTAAGTCTTAGGTTATCACCCGGAAGGATTCTATTCCAAGCAACAAACCAAATGAAAAAGGAAACATGCCAAGTAGCCTTAACTCTCCAAATACCTTTTCAAGGAAAGACAATAGAGGGAGAACCTTGCAACTTGTTATAAAACAACTGGATGTCAAGATCCCCATTAGGCTTCAACTTCCAAGGGCTCCTCATCCCTTTGCCTTTTATTGTTTAGTGTCTAAAGTTTACTATTGTCAAGAGATTATAGCATTTTGGTGTTGTCTATAAGGGGTAATCGATTGTGAGTATACGGAATGGGGAATCACAGTCGATTATGAGTAAATGCAATGGGGAATCAGTTAATCACCACTTATTGCATGGTCCTTTTGCCACTGATTTATGGTCTATGGTCTTGGAATTATTTGGAGTTTGTTGGGTGATGCCAAAGACAGTTGTGGAGCTATTAAGTTGTTGGTCAGGTCACTTTCACCATCATTGGAACGGACATTTATGGATGGCTGCCCTGCATTGCCTGATGTGGGGTATTTGGAGGGAGAGAAACAATAGGAATTTGGAGAACATAAAGGGGACTATGCTTGACCTTAAATTATTTTTCATATAACTTTTTTGGACTGGATGTCACTCATCCTAGTCATTCTTTATGTTTTGTTCTTGACTTATTAGATGCATGTTATTTGAGTGAATGATTGTATAGTCCCCTGTTGTATATTTCCTGTGTATGGGGCAACTCTGTTTTTGATATCAATAAAGATTGCATCACTTATAATTTATATATATATATATATTGAAGATTGTGAAATATTTTGTATTATCTATAGTTCATGTGTATAAGCCAGAATAAAAAGTTGTGAATAATTGTTGCCAGTTGCCACAATGGCAGGGAATATGGAGCTCTAAATCATCATAGGGTTCGTCGAAAATTTCAAAATGCAATATCTTTGAATAATCAGGCTGGCTCTCAGATTGATAGAGGTGAGTAATAGCCGGTCATCATTGTCTTTTCACCTAATATGCTCTTTGATAATTCTTTTGACATCCTGTAATTTGTCTTTTGTTGTATGCTAGCTATGCCAGCCTATAAGGCCATTGGAATTCAAACTGAGAAGGCTGGTGATCCTGGCCAAGTAACCATGGATGTTGATCCAGCTGCTTGTCAAGCTCTCACCGAGAAGTTGCTAGCCATCTGGGGCTCTCCAAGAGACCAAAAGCTAGGAAGAAATCTGATTAATAAGTTGCTTGTGACTTGTCAGACAGATTTCATGTCCTTTTTGCGTGGATGAGCGTTAGTGTTCCAAAAAGGACAATGGACTCTCTCAAAGACGGAAGTTTGTCTGACGTAGCTTTAACATCGCACCTGCACTCTTTTCATACTCCAGAAGCTGCAAAAGTGTCTCATCTCTCTCTTTTTTTTTTTTTTTTTTTTTTTGTTTTATAATTAATTTATTTTATAAACACTAAAACAAGATCTAGTGGTGTTGTTATTGGTTTGAGAGGGTTTGAATGCTCATGCTGGTTAAGTATCCTGTTAGTTCCATGAGAAATATAGATATGACACAATATTCTTCAATTCTCGTATCTGCCAATTGCCATACTCTTTTTGTTTACATTTTATGTTGAAATGGTTCCTAAGAAACTCTAGTTAACAATTATCAAATGGACAAGAGAAAATATTTCTAAATAGCCTATATATACTGATATAATTAGGAGGACCTGATATTTGCTTACTGTTTTGGAGAAAACATAAGTATCGGGTTATTAAAATTAATCCTAACACAACATATTATTGATATATATAGGTATACATTGAGTTTACTCTTTTGCCCCTAGCTTTATACTCACAACACTCCCCCTCAAGCTGGAGAGTATATATCATACAATCCTAGCTTGTTACATAATAAACCCAAAGGAGTCTTACATAAAGCTTTGGTAAACATATTAGCAATTTGGACTCTTGTAGAAACATATGGAGTAGCAATTATACTATCTTCTACTTTCTCCTGAGTAATGTGACAATCAACTTCTATATGCTTGGTTTACTCATGGAACACAAGATTGGAGGCAATGTGAATTGCTACTTGATTATCACAATGCATAGTCATAGGAAACTTCATAACAAATTTTAATTCCTCAAGTAAATGCTTAATCCACATAAGGTCACATGATGTGTGTGCCATGGCTCTATACTTGGCCTCTACACTAGATCTAGCAACAACGGTTTGTTTCTTACTTTTTCAAGTAATCAAGTTTCCTCCTGAAAAAGTGCAATGCTCAGTTGTGGATTTTCTATCTGACGGTGATCCTGCCCAATCAGCATCAGAAAGGCTTTTACCCGTAGGTGACCATTAGCTTTATACAAAAGATCACGGTTTGGATGTGCTTTTAGATACCTCATAATCTGAATAACTGCCTCCCAATGTGGAAGGTGAGGATCTTTCATATACTGGCTCAAAACATTGACTGCAAATGATATATTTGGGGGAGTAATGGTGAGATAGTTTAGTTTACCTACAAGACGATGATATCTCTCAAGATTAGGTAACTACTCCCCTTGATCTTCATAGAATTTGTCATTAGGATCCATAGGAAGTGAGCTACATTCATAGAATCTCATTGTTTCTTCATTGTTTAAACATCAGAGGAGATGGGCTGATAAATATTGAGTTCTTCACATATACCCTTAAACTTGTTAAAGTAGTTTTCCAATGACAAATCACCGAGACGTAAGGTGAAATTTTTTTGATGAAGATTATAAATTCGCTTCAAATTTTTAACACCAGAGTAAAGCTCCTTGGCTTGTTCCCAAACAAGTTTAATAGTTGGTATGAAAGCCAAACTACAACTCATCTTAGACTTCATGCTATTCCACAGGCAACTCCTAATTTGTGCATCTTCAGCTCTCCAATCAGCATATTTAGAATCTGTAGATACAGGGGAGTCACTAATCACATAATCAAACTTATTTCTACCAAGAAGAAACACTTAACTGCCTAAGCCCATTGAGCATAATTACTTCCATTAAGACAAATGGAAGTAATTGATGACATATTAGGAGACAATAAATAATTAGTGGGCTGACCTTTGGTTTCCATAGCAGCCATCTGATCAACAAACTTAAAATAAATAAGAAACTAGTGGACCCAAAGACATCTAACTACAACTAAACAAATAGCAAATTCAACACCGAAAAATTCCAATAATCAGCAAGTCCAAAGGCCATTCACCACAGGCACTCCAACAAATCCAACAAATATCTCCTTGGAAACACAAACAACATCAAACCAACACTGGGAGTGGATCAAACCACAAATAAAGTGCCAGCAAAGATTACCCAAATAGAAG
Organism: Quercus suber; assembly: GCF_002906115.3. Taxonomy (NCBI): domain Eukaryota; kingdom Viridiplantae; phylum Streptophyta; class Magnoliopsida; order Fagales; family Fagaceae; genus Quercus; species Quercus suber. The sequence goes on along the minus strand of NW_027071808.1, from coordinate 234,623 downwards.
ATCAAAACATATAAGCCCGAAACAAAAGTTGAATCAACATTCCTCTGGTCACCACAGCCACACAAACAATTCCATAGCAATATGAAATATTTAAACTCAGCACTGCAAACCAACCCAAGGCTACCCAACAAAGAACATAGAGAGGCCAGCGAGTAGAAAATATGACAGGTACCCAAGGCTGGAATTCCGGTGGCGGCGCAAAGTTGGAGCTACGGCTGGTGGCGAAAAATTGTGCAAGTGGGTCACTGGAGGAAGAAGACTAGAACTGGTTGGTGGTTGTTGGCAGCGGAAAGTGGGTGGGTGGGGGGTGGTTTTGTGGTTAACGGTAGAGAGTGGCTAACCTTGCTCTGATACCATTTTTTGGAGAAAACATTATTGGGTTATTAAAATTAACCCTAACACAACGTATTATTGATATATATATATATATAGGTATACATTGAGTTTACTCTTCTGCCCCTAGCTTTATACTCCTAACACTTACCAAAGGGAAAAAAAAAGCAGAACCAAATTCTGGTCAATTTACTGTATTAAACAAATGATAGGGCGTATGTTTGTATAGTAAATAAAGATTCAGCTTTGATTTATTTTGAGCAAAGATACTTTTTAGATAGTTCTACTATAGAACATTGTAGTGCAACTTGGATTTGTGCGGCTATTTTAAGTTTATTTTCTGAATATTCTCACACCATTTATCAAGTCAGTAGTTAAAGTATTATTATTTATAAGATATTTGTAACGTTATTGTGAATAGAACCAAATACTTATGCAAAATATGCTGTGTAAGTTTTGACCTTACAAACAAATATGGACATGAAATTGTGCCTACTAATGGTGTGCTTGGGGATGGGAATTCTTTGCATGATGCTTGCTGTGTCTTTTGTTAAGGGCTATGTCATCCCCTTTAGCAGTACCATTGACAGATACCATAGTGGTGCTGTTTATGCTATTATCATGGCCTAGCTTATGTTAGGTAATTTGAGGGTATTTGAGTGATTTAAAGAAGAAAAAAATAAAAATAAAATAAAGACATTTAAAAAAAAAAAAAAATTATATGCGGCTAGGATTATTTTCTAATTAAGGGTTATGATTTAGTGTTACTAGGGTTTTAGGGTTCAATCCTCTTGTAAGTAGAGGTTATGACAACTTTGGTAGACAGTTTGAATTTTTTGGTAGGTTATGCAACTTGACTTTTAATTATCAACAATATTGCCTTTGGATTTTCTAGGTCCTTCAGAGTCTGTTTGGTTTGGTGCTAACTCAATTTTCATATCTCAACACTCAAATCTCATTTCTCAAACTCATTACCCAATTCTCATTTCTCTAACTCAAAATTTCTCATAACTCTACTCATTTTGTGTTTGGCTGGAATTTCTCAGTGAGTATTTATATTCAATAAGTCAACTTTATGTGAAGCTGTGGGACCTACGAAAATTAATACTCAGCAAATTTGCACAGAATGGCAACTGTATGTACCTGCGTAGGACACTTTCTCCACTTCAATGTTCTTTCTCAGCTCCAAACTGCCACTATCGACATCCTCTATATTATTCCAACTGATTAACCCAAAGTAAAAATTATTCCGACTGATGCTAAAGAAAATAAAGACACAACAAAATGAGAAAGCTTGGATGATGTTTCCAATTATAGAGACAGCCTTATATAGAGGTCTGTACACAACAAATTATATACAAATCAGATAGAAATTAAAATCTATCAAATTTATAAGATTCTGACATATCATTTTGTTGTCTTTATTTACAAATCAAATATATAAGATATGTGCAAATCAAATAGCTATCAAACGATAAGATATATACAAATACAAACTACTGTTACAAAGGGATAAGCCCAGCTTTGTTACGTGCTCTATTAGATGCACCAACAATGTTCTCCAACAATAGAAATTAAAAATTATAACCAAGACGTGATACTGAGAGTTTGAGGACGACCATGGCTTGAGAGTAGCTTGCAGTGGAGAGACCCACGGCTTCACAAGAGAAACGGATACCCAAGAGCTTTCACCAAAGAAAGTGGGTAGCAAGGCCAAGATCTGTAGAAGAAGAAGAGGGAGATCAGTTTTCACTACACAGGATCTTGGAGATTTCAGAGCATCAGCTCACCTTTTTGGAAACAGAGAACAATGGAAGCTGAAAAAATAGATAAGGGAAAGTGAAAGTTTGAGAGAAATGAGGGAAAAAAAAGCTGGTAAGTGAACAGTATTGTAGTCATCGGTGAGCTGCCATTGATGGTGACTTTACATGTGGGTGGGACCCAATAGTTGAGCAGAATTACTACATTGCCATTGTATCTTTATTCCCATAATCCGGAAACAACAAAAATGTGTTTCCGGTTTTCATCACTCAAACTCAATTTTTTGAGTTTTGAGTGATGAGAACAAGACTAAAAAATTGAGCCAAACAACATTTCCTTCGTGGGTCCCACTTGTTTTGGTTATGGGTGATGAAAGCTGACTTATATAACTCAGTTTTCACCCGATTTAAACACCCTCTCAAGAACTATATGATTTCGCTTATTTTAGCTTTCTAGAAGAGGGTTTCCTTTGTTTACCCTTAATAGCCAATGAGCTCAAGTTTAAATGTAGTTCAAATCACACCTCCTAGCAAGGTGGAGGGTTAGGTCGCAGGTTCAAGATCCAATGTGTGTAATCACTAATAAAAAAACAAAGAAACTTAGGATTCAATGGACATTTGAAGTAAAATCTTTTCTTATAGCATGAGCTTTGTTCATGAGGTCTTGCTTGGGTTGGAGAACTGAAAGTATTAGGTTTGAGTTGGGTTAAGGTATAGCAATTTACTGGTCTTGTGTATGTATCAACACACTAAATAAATTAAGCATCTTGATAACCTCTTCTAATTGCCATTTAATAGAATTTAATTTTTTTTTTTTAAATGATTTTACATGTTGTTTTTTGTTATTGTCTTTGTTTTGGATTGATGCAAAAGGTAACTTGTGATATTAACACGGAAAAGCTTGACATCCAACATTTTCATGTGTGCACATTTTCTCACAATTTTTATGGCTCTTTATTGGAACCTATGTCACTTAATTATTAACCAAAATATCGTAAACTTTTTGGTCAGAAAAAATGTAATATCTTGTTATGTGAGTGTCCAGTGGACAAAAGTTCCTTATAATTGCTTGGTCGACTGTGCAGAGTGCCCTTAAAGGTCAAATTGAAAGTCTATAGAGTACTTTTGGAAAATACCATGCTTAAACGAAACCATGAATGGAAAAGTTTAATACATTAGGGTTCCTCTGAAAAATGGTGTTTTTGGACAAAAATGCTTCATTATGTATGTCAGATATACCTTATTGCTCTTAGTTACCAACACCCCCCCCTAAAATTTGTCTGAGAGTAGCTGTGAAAGAATAGAGGGAATGTAACAGTGAAATGGGGATATGTTGTAGTTGGGTGATAATGGAGACTGGTGGAACAGTGGCCATGAAGAAGGCATGTTTTGGCTGTTGGGTGATTGCAGTGGTTGATGGAAATTCAGTGGTATCTGTGATAGATTTCTTTTTGCCAGTACTAGAGATAAGGTTCTTGGTGACCCATGACTGGCATTGTAATACTCAATGGTGGCAGCAATGATGATGGCAGAGTTGTGGTTGGTGGTGCTTATGATGTCAGTAGCTTCTGGCTACGATGATGAACCTGTTTGCTGTTTCTATTTTCAGTCCTTTTTATTTTATTAAATTCTTTGTATTATTCTTTGGCAGGAGAACCTTTGGTTGAGTTCTTTTATTCTTTCCTCATTGGGTTGGAGGGAAATTGAAAAAAAGGAGGTTTTTTTTTTTTTTGGGGGGGGGGGGGGTTGTTTGCTTTGTAATGAAGTCTTTTTTTCTTCTTTTGGGTTATGTTTGTGTGCTTATGAACTTTGATTTGATCTTTCCAGTGAATCTACTCAGGGACAATGTCACAGTTGGAGGACTTCTCTGTGGGAGCTACATTGTGGATTTTAATGGACTTGATAGAGTCCTTTCCTGTGCGAGCAGAAATGAAAAAAATTATGCAGGCTATACACCACTTGGGATTAGATTACCTAATGCAGAAATTCCATGCATGGAGGGACCCTGCAATCGTGATATTGCTATTTCAGTTTCTTGTGTGGACTGGGTTTCTCTATTTGAAGCGATGCATCAAATTATAGTGAGGAACACTGAAGAATGTGTGAGATTAGAGGCAGTCTCAGTTATGATTGTGATTCTAATGAGAAGTAATGCTTATATGGAGAGGGAAAAGTATGTTTTGAGCATTCTGTTGACTCTTCTACCATTATACGTGACTTTCTTTCATCTCCTGACTAAAATTTTTCTTGAGACAGGTTTGGCAAGGCAACTGTGTTTGAAAGTCTTTCACAATTGCTTAGAAAGGAAGCTGGCTTGCGGGTGCAAAGGCATGCCGTGCATCTTCTATACCTATTGCTAAACTGTAAGTTCACATGTTTTGCCTTTTCCATTTCCTTCTTTTTTTTTTTTTTTTTTTTTTTTGATACAGAAAAAGAAGGGGATCATATGAACTTGCAGTTTCTGCTTATTTTTATTAATATATCCTGAATTTATTAGAAAAACCTGCTCTTCTTTGTCTATTTCCTACTCATGAGTATGAAATTCTCATTGAAGCTTCAAGACTTTGCAAACTAGATTGACTTTAGTTTAGCATAGGCATGTTGTAATATATTTTACAATGTTCTTTCTTCACTTCTATGATACTCTATTTAATCTTATACTTGGAATTAACGATGTGGTTGAGTGGTTCCCTTTATTGCTGAGATAGAACTAGAGAGACCTGGCTTGATTGTAGTTTGACAAGACTGGACATAGTATCTCATCAGAATTGAACTTAATAGCTACTACTTGTCTCATCTCAGCTTCTTTGCACCCCTAGTTCTATAGTTTGATATTCTGTGTACTTGAACCTATTTTACCTTACCTTACAGCTTTGGTTCTTTGTTCAAATAAAGGTCCAAAACTATTGGTGATGTTCTGCTCTGGTAGTAATGAGGGAGTGACTGCTGCTGTTCCTGTTGATGATGATGCCAGACCTCAGAAATTCATTAAGGTTCTTCAAGGCTTGGCAGATTGTGTAGCTTGCTCTGGAAATGGTATACAGGTAAGCATGATATATATCCTCTGCTTGTGGATATTTGATATTGTTCCTGGAGGGAACTTCTATAAGACTCACCATATCATTGTGTAGTAAAAGTAATTGCATTGACAAGGTACTTTCACTTTTGAGAGGAGTAGGTGACAAGAAGTGGGACAGTATTTATTTGATTTGTTATGTAGGTGAAAAGTAAGAGGGGTAGAGGAGGGCACTGTGGAATGGAGGTAACCTATATGGAAAAATTGAGGTATACTTGTAACAAGATGCTCAAAGTGAAGTGTATAGGGAGTAAACAGGGAATTAAGAATTTCCCTTAGGAGAGTTAATATCTACATGTACCACGTAAGGTTTTTTCTTGTTGACTGTGCATCAAAACATTACAATTGATAACTTCACCAAGAGGAATACTATCACTGCACAACAAGACAAAGGGCCAATGAAGATTTTAGTGTGAGTGGTGGTAAATGTGCAAAACATTTGAAAAATCATTGTATCACGTTACTTCACTGTTTTCTTGAAAGAGAGTGTGTTAGGGGACTCTGTTTACCTCTTTGTAGTGATGGTGCTTCTAAAATATTTTCCAAAAATTCTCTCTCTCTCTCTCTCTCACTCCTTTTCTTAATTTATTATTATTATTATTAAATTGGTACAGGAGTAACAAACAAAAGAGGGATGGGCTACTCTGCTTTAATTAATGACTTCCTTTCCTTTTTGGGATGTTCTAGAACGAGTGTTCACTTTTAAAATGTCAAAACATGAAATCTTTATCTTCCCATATTACTGTCACTTATTTAAAAACCAATCAAGACACTCATTAAACGATTTGCCATCTTTGGTAGTTAACAATTTTTTCTTCCATTAAACATCATTCCATTTCAAACCTACAAACTTAAATTAAGATGGAGAGAGTGATTAGTTTTTTGTGATTTCTTTTAGAATTAATGTTTTTGAAAGCACGCATAAAGCTAAAGGTCTAAGCATTTTTCTTGGCTAAAGTGAAGCTTGTTAAATGAAGTGCGCCTTGGGTGTGCTTATTTATTTATTTATTTTTATGCTTTTTGAAGAAGTACAAAACGCACCTGGGCATGTTTTTTTATTCTTTGCCAACAAATTATACGAATTGTTACAATTAATCAAGATCTTGAAGGAAATGACATGGGCCATTGATTTATTATATGAACATTATTCTTAAGGTGTTTATATCACACAAACAATTTTTGTTACATATCAAAGGAAATGAAAAAGGATAATTTACTATTCTTGTGCCTTTTGGTTGTTGCTTTGGATACGTTTTGATTGAACCCTATACTTCATTTCGATCATGGTTATTGCATTTATATATTTTTTTATGAAGCAGAAGAGAATTATATAAGATGGTATGTGTAATCTCTTCTTAATCCAATGCATTTTTCCTTTTCCTTTTCTTTTTTGGGTGTTCCTTTGTATACTCCTTGTCTATTAAGGATAGGTAGCAACACTTTTTAATCAAGCTATACCTATATCAAAAGGTTATATTTAAACTTTAGATTACTAGATTATCATCATTGATAATCATTTTCAAATTTACTATGTTTTTTGAACTTGAAATAACTTAATGTAAAATTTGAGCTTACAAGCTTTGTGCAATTGGACTATCCATTTGATCTAATAGTTAAATTATATCACTATTATGAGTTTATTAACCTTTTTTTAAATTATGAATCTCTTTATTAGAGGTGTGTATACACTATATTTGAAAAATAAGAGTTTTATTTCAATCAGGCGTATGCTGGTTCTTTATGCCTAGGCTCAAGGGCCTGCACTTAAGTGTAGACTTTAGAATGCTTACTTATGGATTCAATTTAAAATAAATACTGAAATGATATTATTGTACAATTGAGTCACCTGAACTGATAATCTTCGATTTTAAACAATTGTACATCAGGAGTTGACACTTCGTAGAAATGCCATTACCGTGCTAGCTTTCTTAGCCTCATCTGGAAAACCTGGCTTTGAAATTTTTGTTCGTTCCAAGCTTTACAGAGAGGCAAACTTTCTTATGTTGATTTTGCAAGTACTTGTGTCAGAGATTGACATAGAAGAAACAGCAGTTTGTGTTGAGTCCCCAGAGATTTTCAAAGAGAGGTAAGTTTTCCCTTGTCAATGGCGATTTCCAAACATGTGTTGAGTCACATGTTGCTTCTAAGATGTAGATTTTGCTTTACTTATTTATGCTTTTGTTGCATACAAGGTGTGTCAATGTGAATCTTATGGAACATTTTTTGAAGATAAGGTGAATGCAGGTTTGTGGGGATATGACTTTCTAAGGCCCCCTCTCCCCTTTATCTTTCTTTTTTGGGTAATTACACGCACACCTAGTGGGTTCAAGACCTTATACTCCCTTGTTCTTATGAGGGGAGGAGATGTCTTTTGAGCTAAAGTTCATTGGCTTAAGTTTTATATTTTAACATTGAAATGCAATTTTGTATTTACAAAATAATATTGGTTATTATGGGTATGACTGTACATGTCAATTAGTTTATTTTGAATTGAAAAACTTTAACTTGACTTGGTCCATGGCTGGTCAACTTACATTGTTAAAAACTTCTACATTTTTACAATACAACATTTACATTACCAAGTGACACCATCTTATTCACTATAATATGGGAGTTTTTCTGGACTTCAGATATTGTCAAGCACTGCTGAATAATAATAATAATAATAATTTTGCGCTACCCATCAACCTACTTTATCTACTTTATCTCTCCTTTTTGCTACCCATCAACCTACTTTATCTACTTTAGCTCTCCTTTTTGCTGTGAACATAATGACACTAAGCACAGACACAGATGGAGTTGCATTGTTAATATTTGCCTTTCTTCTTTTTCCTGTGTTTAATTTATTTGTTGATCTTACCTTGAGGTTCTTTTATGTAGGACATTGCTCATACGAGAGGCGCTTATATTACTTAACAGACTTGTGTCCAACCCTGCATATTCTGTTACTGTCTTGTGGGTGTTGACAAATAGCAGAGATATGGCGAGCCTGACCATTGACATTGCTACTAGGTTGTCTTGGGAATATCAAAAACATGGGCATTCTGACTGCATAACTAGGCTGATGAGGGAATCTGAAATTGTGAACTTAGCTAGAGTATTCAGGAAAAGGGTGTTCACATACTTAGGACATAACATATCCTAAAAGATTTCAAAAGCTTATTTAGATTGTCCATATCAGCGGTAGTGATGTAAGAATAGCCGCCAGAAGTCTCCAAAGATGAAGGTAGCCATAAACTCATTTTACCCATATTTTCTTTTATCTTGAAAGTTTTGAGTAGCCCCCTTAGCTTACCTAAAGGCTTAAGCCAGAAAATTTTGGATGCCCTTGACAGTCTATCATGAAGATGATGTGATATACAGGTCCCAAGTTTTGACAATGCAAAGAAGTTTTCCTCTGCCTTAGCTTTTAATGGTCGTCTGTACCTATTATTCTCCCTCGTGTAGCAAATCTACTGTACAACTTTGACATATAAAGTATTACAATGCCAGAAGTTTGGTTGAGTTGATTGGCTTTGGAAGTGTGGGTGTTTTGCAAAATTTATTTATTTATTTATTTTTATACATCTGTTTGGTATGAAGTACTTTCTTAAAGAAATTAGCTAGTTAACCTCTACCTGCATTCAAGCAATGAAGAATGTCTTGCACTCTCTTTGGAATAAGAATAATGTCTATGGAGAGAATATAAACAAGCTAGTAATAATAGAAGAAAATGTAGTCTAGTGGATAAAATTGTAACGAAGAAACCCGCATACAGAATGCAGAAAGAATATTTGGGATGAGATTGTGAACTGTGAAGTAGATCTACTGGGGTTTGGGATGAGATGGGAGCAAATGATACAGTGTGTCATAACTTCTGCAAATTTCACCATTCCACAGTGAGAACGATGATGTAAAGTTGGGAAATGACATCTAGGTTGATCCACTCGTGAAGAATTTGTGTTTTAGGGATGACAATCATCTTTTTCTTTTGGCACTCGTTTCTTGTTCACCTACAAAATTTTTTCTGTTGCTGTCCTCTTTCTTTTCATGTCCTGGACTGGCTTTGAGTTTCTAATGAAATTCCTATTCTCATATAGAAGTGGCATCTTATGTAGCATTAGGGGTTGTAAAATCTCCCAAATTGCTAGTTTATAGCATCAAACGATAAAAAGTGGGCATTATCTAGGATGGTAGTTCTAAAAATTTTTACAATCAAGTTACAGTAAGAGCATTAGCATCTAGGATTGCAAAAAAAAAAAAAAAAAAATTTATTTTATCATCTAAAAAGTTATTTATCTAAAAATTTTTACAATCAAGTTACAGTAAGAGCATTAGCATCTAGGATTGCAAAAAAAAAAAAAAAAAAATTTATTTTATCATCTAAAAAGTTATTTTATCTATTATATTATCTCACTTTACAATACATTTAACATTCCAAATTTTAGTTATTACCAAACAAAAAAAAAAAAAAAAAAACTCAGATTTTATTTTCCTCTATCTTTTCCTCTTCATCTCTCTTACAACCACCCACCACCATAGCCATGGATTCAAACCCAAACAAAACCCAAACCACCATAAGTTCTCTCTTCCACACCACCACCATAGTTACTACCACAACGAACACCAGAGCCAAAACCCATAATCGAGTTTGACCACACCACCATTATGCCTCTATCACCAGACCATGCCACAACCTAGCAATAACCCACACCATAAAACCTATAACCCACTAGACCCACGCCCTCGCAACCACCTGCCCAAGCCACCAAACCCACGCTATTGCAACCAACTGCCGACACCACTAGACCCCGTCGCAACCACTTGCCCACACTACCAGACCCACGTCGCTACAACCACTTGAGCCACGCAACCTCCATATGGTCTAAGAGATAAAACTGAGAGGGGCAATGGAGAGGGAGTGAAACACATAGAGAGAGAGAGAGAGAGAGAGAGAGAGAGAGAGAGAGAGAGAGAGAGAGAGAGACTATTAAAATAAGTTTACAACCATGCTATAGTAAACTCTATAAATAAGAGTTTACTGCAGCTGAGTTGTAAAAATATTTTAGGAATAGCCCTCCAGATAATGCTTAGTTTTTGTGGTTTGATGGTATAAGATAGGATTTTAGGAGTTTTACAACTTTGGCTACTAATGCTCTAAGGTTCTACTTTTACAACCTTACTATATAGCAAGTTGTATAATTTTAAATTAATTTCTTTTGTCTCTTGCTTTTATCCTTTCTCCTTAATTCACACTCTCTCTATCTCCCACTCTCCCTCTCAACCTTCTCTTCTCTGTCTCTGTCTCTGTCTCTGTCTCTCTCTCTCTCTCCTTCATCAGGCCTCACACTCTCTCTGTCTCCCACTATCCCTCTCATCCTTTACTTCTCTGATCCTTTTTTTTTCTCTCTCTCTCTCTCTCTCCTTCTCTTTCAGACCAAAGCTCGGTTTGTGCCGTTTTGCATGGAGATTTGCGTGGGATGTGTGGGTTGTGGTGTTGAGATTGGTGTGTAGTGGTGGCGTGGTTGTGTGGTGGCTATTGTGGTTGTGGTGACTGATGTGGGTTCATTGTGCCATTTTTTTTGCTAGGATGTGAGTGGTGGTGGCAGTGTGTTGTGTTTATTTGGTGGGTTTTTTTAACAGGTTTTGGTGGTTGGCATAGCAGTGGCGTTTGGTGGGGTGCAACTGTGATGGGGGGTGGGGTTGGCGGTGGTTGTTGAGTTGGAAGTTTGGTTGCAGGGTGGTGGTTGCAACATCCTCTCTCTCTCTCTCTCTCCCTCTCTCTCTCTCTCTCTCTCAGAGAGAGAGAAATAGTAAAAAGAAAAAAAGAATAAAGAAATAGTAAATAAAAAATACCCCTTTCCTCAAAAATAAATAAATAAATAATAAATAAATAAATAAATAAAGTGGGAAAAAAAATAGAGCTTTGGATGTTAAATGTACTGTAAAGTAAGATGGTATAATCCATAAAATAACTTTTTAGATGATAAAAAAACAATTTTTTTACCATCTTGGATGCTAATGCTTTAGATGCATATAGAAGCATCACTCCTACCCACACACGGAGAAAGATGTTACATGTATTTGATAGGTACAGCGTAAAAGTGTTGTAAAAGTGTTGCCCTTACTGCGTTACCCGCCCCTCTCAACAACCAAAACAAATTTGGAATCTCAGTCACCAAAGTCTGTTATACTGCTTGAACAAAAGCCACCATCTGATTGCCAAAAAAAGTAACGTATATTTATGGGAGCATATCATCTGCAATCCCTACAATTTTTACTTACTTGGTTGTCATCAAAACTAAACACATCAATTAAAAATCCACACGTCCTAACTGTTCACACCCAGACTAGGTGTTTCTTCTTGCTGTTAAATACAAAAATTTCACATTCATAGCTCTTCCTTAACACCCAATTCAAGCCAATCAATTTGTATTTATATCTGCCAATTTTTAAGTTTATAAGCAGATTTCTTTTGACCAGAATATGCTAGTCTGATATAATTTGAAAAAACAAGTACAGAGATCGGTTGATCACTGGGACACATTACAATTATTCAACTCAGTGTCACACAACTAACTTGATTGTGATTGCAACTTCAATAGTCGTTGCAAACAAGAAGTTGAATTAGCAACACTTATTAATACATTCTCAGGTCACTGGGACACATTACAATTATTCAAGAAGGAAAACAACGAGCAGAAGCTCGTTCATGATAATTAGGCCAAGCAAGCAAAAATTACTATTTCCAATAAGGAGGAAGTCCAAAGCTTCTTGTGGGTGCTGAGGTTGAACCCTCTCCCTCTATTGATGTGTATAATGAGAAGACATCCCAATAACCGTCATCGTTCCAATAGGTAGAGTTAATTTCGGGAACATGTTTAACCTTCCAATAATCCCCACCATCGCCATCGATGTCTGGACGTAATGTCGTGATTAACTCATTAGGCATGTCGTAAAACTCTAGCGATTTCAGCTTGCTTAGGTGTTCGATACCTGATGGCAGGCTGTGCAACAATTCACAGCGCTGGAGGACTAGTTTTTCAAGGAAAGGCATTGCTCCATTGTCAACTATTACCGTCTTCAGTCCGTCCAATTTATCAAGACTTAAAACCTTAAGCCTCTGAAATCCACCGGCCTTAAAATGCAACGTCTCTCCCTCATAAACCTGTAGAAATTCAAGATGTACCAGATTGGGCAAATCTTGAAGAAATTCAAGCGGATCATCCCTTAACTGACTCCACTTTAAGGATATCTTGGCCAGACAATGAAGAGAAGACATCCAGTGCGGTAACTTCTCCAAACGTCCTGACAAGAATAGCCGCTGAAGAAATGGTGGGGGGCAAGATAGGCTTTCAAGATCGAGGACCTCGTTCTCTTCTATCGAAGTTATAGACAAAGCACGGAGCCTTTTTAGCATTTCAATGGAAGTGCACAGAGCAATCCCATGTTCTCTTCTGAATTTTACAATGCCCAGCCTCCGCAGTTGATCCAGCTTTCCAAGTTCTCTCAATATAACATTGCTGTTATGATCAGCATCTATATGGCAGAGCTTTTGCAAGGAATGGAGACATCCTATTTGTGTCATGGCCTTGAAGCCATTTCTGGAATTTATTTGTGCATAAGATTGTATTTCATACCGATACAGCAGTAGGTGGCGAAGTTTCTGAAGCTTCAAGATCTCAACAGGCAATGCAGTGATGCATGTGTGTTTAAGATCCAATGTCTCTAGGTACCGAAGATTCCCAATTGTGGGTGGAATTATTTTTATCATTGTGCTCCTCAAGCTTAGATATTTCAAAAGGAACAACTTGATGATCTCTTTTGGAAATACCTCTAGAGGTGCACCTTGCAAATCTAAGACATTAAGAAGCTTAAACTCAAGGGGAAATGAAAGGGATTTCAAAGACTCAGACAGTGAATCTACCCTCCAAAATATGTGCAAAGAACGAAGATGAGAGATGCTCTGGCTTTGTAGTACATCTGGCATGGTTTTATGTATTGACAAACGACGAACTTTTTCAGGCCACTCTGTGTTTTGTCCCCGAGCTATTGTTACAAAGTTTTGTTCTCTTACCTTGGAAATGATTATTTCACGTAGCAAGTCATGGACTCGGCATGTTTTGATCCTCCCTTCACTAGTTGTTTCAGCCACTTGGATCAGGCTTCTGTTCAAGAGCTCATAGAGGTAGCCTTCTGCAACTTCTTCCAAAGTCATGCCTATTTTTGTTCTCACAAATCCTTCTGCTATCCATAATCGTATTAGCCTCATTTGGTCAATGACATGATTTTTAGGAAAGATGCTGAAGTACAGAAAACAAGACTTGAGATGGTAAGGTAAATCATTATAACTGAGTGATAATATCTTGTCCATACTACTGAGTTTAGGATTTTCCTTAAGTTCATCACCAAGACTACGTTTAATCATATCCCATTCATCTACCCTGTCCTTGGTCGCCAAAACACCACTGATTGCCACAATTGCAAGTGGCAATCCTTCACATCTTTTGAGGATACTTTCTGTGAGATTATTCAAATAAGGGGGGCAAGAGTTTTCGCCGAAAGTCTTCCTGCAAAATAAGGTCCGAGACTCTTCAAAAGGTAAAGGGTTCAAAGAATAGATGTTACCATGGAATTCGTTGACAGAGGCAGAGGCTATGTCAGAATGGCGAGTTGTGAGCATTACTCGGCTGCTGTTGCTGCTTGGCAATGCATATTTGACTGCATCCCACTCATCTATATGCCACAAGTCATCTAATACAATCAGGTACCTTTTATGCTGCAAAAAGCTGTTGATTTTTGTCCTTAGTTGATCGTTGGTCATGTTGTCCAGTTCTTGAGGAACTGGTTTCCTCTTCACCCGGTAGAGTTGCTGAAGCATGTGTTTTAGTAGCTCTTCCATCTTAAAAGATTGAGAAACAGTTATCCAAGCACGGTATTTGAATTGTAGCTTCACTTGTGCATCATCATAGACTTTCTTTACCAAGGTGGTCTTGCCTGACCCCCCCATTCCAACCACGGAAACCACTTCTCGTCCAGTATCATCCTGGATTAGCCAGCTGACCAGCTGTTTTTTGGGATTTTCGATGCCCACTAGATCAGCTTCTTCTATCAGAAGGGCATTCTGTCGATGGTCATTCCATGTCTCAGCAGAATTCAGGGCAATGATAGTTTTGCTCTGGAATCTCTCGTGTCCATCTAAGATACTTTGGATTCTGGAATTGATGCGTTGCATTTCTCCAGCCAACCGATGGCGAGCTATAAAAATCTTTATTATGGAAAATTTTCTTGTGGGAAAAGCATGAGATTCATGGTCAGGATGATGCGTGAGAAGCCTGAATTCATCAAGAGCATCTTCAATATCATAAGCCACATCTCTTAGTTGCTTAATCCACACAAGTCCAGGACTCCCGTCTTCCATTTCATCTGCAGCTGTTAGTACGGCGTTGATGTGCTCCAGTTTGTCTTTGATCAACACAGCTTCTTCCTTCACCCCCCTCAACTGTTGCACCTCTTCTTGAATTAAGGTGGTCAACTTGTCCATTACAAAATTTACCACAATTTCAGCCATTGTGTGTGTTACTCCAAAGAAACAAGGATTACTTTTTTCTTTGGTTGAAAACAAGGCTGAATGGAAATGATCTTTCTGTGAGTTTTGAGTACCTGTTCTTACTCCAAAAATCAAGACTGGCTTTTTCTTTCTCAAACAAGGCTAATTGGATATGAAATTTCTATCTGATTTTTTTTCCTTTGGTGGTAAATAAGGCTAATTGGAGATGAGGTTTCTTTCTGAATGTTGAGCTGCAGTTCTTATATAATATAACTATTCAATCATAAAGTTGCGTCTTTGGTTCTACTTCTATACTATGTGCCAAGAGGCCAACTGGATCAGATTGTAACAGGAGAAAAAGTCAGGGTTGCCCAAATAGATTTTTTCTCCTATATTTTTTTCCCCTATAGATAAACTGGTCAATGTTTATTTAACTTGAACTCCAGGCTACTAGAAAAAACTCATAAAGAATATTATGTTATCTTGGTGTACATAGGTTTTAATGAAATTACCTGACAACTTACTGATTTTATTTTATGTTTCCTTGGTGAATTGCCATGCACCTTCTTTCCAACTACTTGCAAACAAGTCAACTTGGCAAATCTCTTCTAGTCAACTTTGCCATGCGCACAAATTTATCATTTGGCAATAAATTTTATCATTATGTGAGGAAAGTCTCCAATGATCATCCAATCATATCATTATCAACCTGCTTGCCAAGAACTGTAGCCGTATGATAAATCATGACTTTATGAACTCTTCTCAATCACTAACAAATTCATTACACGCATTTTGAAACTTCACAGTGCCTTCATATTCAAGAATGATTTGTAGTTCTCATGTTGCACGCGCAAAGACAAACTGTAATGGAATATCCTATGGCACCAACTAGAAAAACTTCAACATGTTATTGTATATATCACCCTGACTTTGTGTACATGGAATTGGTAAACAAGACCATTAGTCGTGTACTTGCGTATCCTCTCACATCTAATGGTTCAAAATTTCTAATGCTGGCGAAGGATAAATTAATCAAGGAAAAAACATATCATGTGAAGGTGTTAGGAAAATACTTTAAAATAATAATAATAATAATAATAAGAAAGGTTTTTTTTTTTTTTTCGTTTTCTATATTTAATGCTCAATAGGGTGGGTTTAAATTTGCTCAAATGAAAAGTTTCTTGTGCCGAATAAGAAATTTGAGTTCAAACCTCTTATTAAATTAATAGGATAAGAGAAAAGAAAAAGTATTCAATGATCTAATTGAAGACTTTTTCAATCATAAATTAGAACAATCTTTTCTATACTCAAGACTAAAAAATGTAAATTTCAGTTAGCTCAACTAGTACTGTTTCTTGTGTTGAATAAGAGATTTGAGTTCAAACCCCGTCTACACCAAAAGTCAATTAGTGTCATGGCTTGATGATAAAAAATCATCACGAAATGAATATCATGAGAGAGAGAGAGAGAGAGAGAGAGAGCGCGAAGTGGGGGGGTGAGAGAGAGGGGGTGACTAACCCCCTAACTATGCCAAAAAGTTCAATGGGTATCTCTAGGTTAGAGATTTTTGCCCCTCCCAAGATTAGAAAAAAAAAAAAAAGTACCTTTTGTAGTCTTATTCAAACTTTACACAGTACAAATAAAAACAAAAAAGAAGTAAAACAAAAAAAGTCATGCTAGTGGATGCCTTTAAAGCAATGGTTAACAATCTATTTAAAGAAAGTTTCAACATTATTTTTATGGGAAATGAAAAAAGTTGTCAAAATATTAATTACTTTTTTTTCTTCATAAAAACTTTCTTTAAATGAGTTATTAGCCATAGAGCTAAGGACATCCGTTAGCATTTCTCAAACAAAAAACAATAATCTCTCGCATCCAATTAAATGCCATAAAATTTTCATTCTTTTTAAGCCCTTAGCTAAACTGACAAACTCCAAAGTGTGTTTGGCTTCAACTTCAATTTTTTGCTTTTATGTACAGCTTTTTATAACCTCATTTTTTTTCTCACATTTTCTTACTTTTTTTTTTTAAAGTACAAGTACACTTTAACACACTTTTAGCAAAACAATTTCAACAAAATTTAAATAAGTTGTTTCCAAACGAACACTAAGGGGGTGTTTGGTAGAGTAGTTTGAAAATTGTTGTTTATTGTTTTTTGAAATACGTGTGGGTGAAAAAGTGTGTTGAAATGCGTGAAATGCTGTTTAAAAAATAAAAAATGTTGTTTGAAATGGCAAACCAAACGGGGCCTAAGTCCATTCACGCCGCTTCTTTTCTTCTCTCTTATTTATTATTTTTTTTCCCCTTATCCAAATTTATTTAGCTTTTCTAAAGTATTCACTAAAACCTTTGTTTTTTACTCACTAAAACTTAGTCCATGTGACTCAAAAACAAAAACAAAATCTAAACAAAATAATACTAATAATAAAAAAAAGGAGTACATACTTGTGCAACCAAAACCATACTGTCTCTCCCATAAAAAAATAAAAATAAAAAAAAAGTTTCAAAATTTGAATTCTTTCTATAAACCCAAAATTTTAATATTTATTAAAATAGAGAAAGAAAGGTTGAAAAGCAATTAAAACTATAATTTTCGTATATTCTTTTACTCTTAACAGCTTTAGATTGAATTCTTTTCTCAAGTTATTTTAAGCAATCAAATTAGATTTATAAACTTTATGTCTTTAGATTAATCTCTTATTTTGATTGTTAGTAATTATAAATTAGTTTTTTTTTTCTCTTTGTTTTAATATAAGAAATATGTATTTGTAGTTTTTTTAAGAAGTATATATTTGTAGTTAAGTGAGATTATAAAGAAATCCAAATGTAATAATAAGTTTCGATCGAATTCTAAACACATAGCGGTTTCAAAATATAAAAAAACACCGAGGTCTATTGAGTAAACAAAACTAGGTATGAAAAATTAATTATAGTTTTTTTGCATTAGATTTTGCATGACAATTACAGTTGTTTGTAAATAAAATATCAATTAATATTATTTAGTTATATATATATATATATATATCGCAGATTATAGATGTACATTTTGCTTCCAATAATTGAGAATTTTCAAGAATATGCTAAAAACGTTAATACATTATTAACAACTTATAATCATTGACCAGACTGATACATTAATTAGATTAATCGATCAGTTGAGTTTTGGCCATAATAATAATGCAAACTGTCTATTGTAACAACTAAAAGATGTCTAAAATTCCAGTATGCATGTATGATGTAGAATTTGGTCAATTACTCCTTTATAATAACTAGGAAGTTGCTAGTGCGATGCATATATAATGTTGTAATATTTTATATAAAATGATTTTAGAGAATGTTATACATATATATTATAGCATAATTGTTATTTAATTTTGTTAGTTATGAGTTCATCATAAGAAGAAACAATTATAAATTTCTCACATATCTATTATAATTATTCAATTTAAGTAATAAGAATTGGAGGAACAAAAAAAAAATATACTCAAAAAAAAAAATTAAGTAATAAGAAATTAAAAAAAAAAAAAATTGGAGGAATATAGTAGAATAAAATTTGATAAAGAATTTGTCTTTCTCTTTCTCCTTAATTCTAAAACGAAATACATATCTCAAAAATTCGTAATCAATTACAGCTTTTACAAAACCCACAAGTTCACAACGTCCGACCTTAAACAAAATCATAATTGTCATTGTCACTCAATATAAAATACAATCCTCCTCCCTTGGTTGTAGCCAACTCATATGGGTTAAGATTAGATGGGATAACAATGTTGAAACTAATTAGGTGTCGTTGAAAAATTGAAGGAAAATGACATCGTTTTTTGTTTGTGTATATTTGACATGGAATGTAATGAATGTATAGGTAGGTATATACAAAGGAGTCTAAGTGCAAGAGGCGAAAATTGTGAATTGAAGTGTGAGGGAGGAAAAGTCATGGAATAATTTTTTTTTTTTTTTTTTTGAAAGCAAAACATAATTCATTCATCATTCAAAAAACTGGCATCCAAGTACAGTGCTTCAAGGGCTGGAGGGGGGGATTCCTTAAGCCATACAAGTTCATCAACTATATGATTAGCAAACCGTGCAAGGCTATGAGCCACAACATTGGCACTTCTCTTAACACATCCAAAATTACAGCTCCTAAACCCAGCAGCAAGTGTGCGAATATCGTCATATATGTGTCCTAGCCGTGATCCATCCAGCCTTGAAGAAGTAATAGCCTTCATCACCGCTGCATTATCCCCTTCAATCACCAGGTTTATGAATCCCGCATCCATGGCAAACTCAACCGCTTTCCGACACGCTAGGGCCTCTGCTTCTTCACTGTTTGCCACTGCTGGACCACGAGCTGACAGGCCAGCCATCACTTCTCCCAAGCCGTTCCTCACGATAACTCCCACTTCGGATGAATTTGTACCATCAAAGACCGCCGCATTGAAGTTTAGTTTGAACGCCATACTAATGGGAGGTCTCCAAACTTGCACCAATTCTGGATTTGTTGACACAACAAGATGAGCCTGCGACTCCTTAAATTCATTCACATACTCCCTTGCACGTTTGTTCAAAAGGGTTGGGTTCTGTACTTTACCTCCATGCAACACCGAATTGCGTTGATTCCAGATAACCCAACACTAAACCCAAAATAATTCTTGTTCTTCACGGGATAGGTTGATGATAACCTTAACCACTAGCTACAAAAAATCCGTTTTCCCGATTCTAGCTTTCTGCAGTCTCCTTAAACTTCCAGCCCATACATCTTGCACCACCCCACACTACCATGAAACATGAAGAACAGATTCTGGGCTCCCTTTACAACCCTCACAGCCATCATCCATTATTATTCTACGCCTAGTCAGGTTCTCCCTAGTAGGAAGTACATTTTGACAAGCCCTCCACCCAAAGACTTTTATTTTGTTTGGGATATGTAGCTTCCATAAGTGCCTCCAAACCAGACTACCATATACTTCCCTAGAGCACTCCTCCATTCTAGCCTCTTGTCTTGCTATTTCTCTAGCAATGTGATATCCCGATCTAACAGTATATTTGCCATCTTTTGAGTGCAACCACATATGCAGATCAGCTGCATTTCTACGGCTCAATGGCATGCTTAAAATTGCTCTAGCATCCTCCATAAGAAAATTCGCTTCAATAAATTCCCAATCCCATATCTTGCTTCTCCAGTCAATAAGATCAGCCACTCTCCATTCCCACTCCTCCTCCAAAGGTGGATAAAGGACCTTATTTGTTGGGTGATTCAGTATCCATCTATCCTTGGTGACCCGTATGGAAGTCCCATCTCTAACTCGCCAACAACACCCATGTTTTAGGATAGGTTGAGCAGCCATTAGACTCTTCCATACATAAGAGCTATTAGGCACATCTGAAGCTTCAAGGAAGCTACATCGTGGGAAATAACGTGCTTTAAAGCACTCATATAACAAAGAGCCTCGGTCTTGGAGCATTTTCCACCCCTGTTTTGCTAGCATTGCAAGGTTGAAATTTCTCAAATCTCTAAACCCCATCCCACCTTCCTTTTTAGGTTTAGATAATGCATTCCAACTTTTCCAATGAATTTTCTTCTCATCACCAACCTGGCCCCAACAAAACCTAGCACACATTGCATTAAGTTCATTGCACAGCTTGATCGGTAACAAGAATACTCCCATTGTATAAGTAGGAATTGATTGGGCCATTGCTTTAATCACACCTTCCTTACCAGCTCTAGAGAGTAATTTTCCTTTCCAACCTTGGATCTTCTTCCACACTCTATCCTTCAAGAATGAAAAGGTTTGATATTTTGCCCTTCCAACCAAAGTAGACAATCCCAAATAAGACTCAAACCGCTCAACCTCTCGAACCCTCAACTCCCTCTTTATTTGTTCTCTTACCTCCTCCTTCGTGTTGTTTCTAAAGTAAATTGAGGATTTCTCAAAATCAATACATTGCCCAGAAGCGGCTGCATATAACTGAAGAGTATCTGAAATACACCTCACATCTTCTTGGATGGCCTGACAAAATAGTAAGGAATCATCAGCAAATAAAAGGTGGGAGATGGTTGGAGCTCTCCGACAAATGGAAACCCCATGAAGTCGTCCCTCTTCTTCTGCTCTATCTAGTAGTGATGTAAATCCTTCAGCACATAAAAGGAACAAGTAGGGTGAGAGTGGATCTCCTTGCCGCAAGCCCCATGTTGGGATAATATGTCCATAAGCTTTGCCATTGATAAGAATTGAGAAGGATGAGGAAGACACACAACACATCACCCTGTCAACCCACACCTCTGGAAAGCCCAACTTGATTATAATGTTCCTGAGAAACTCCCACTCAATTCGGTCATAAGCTTTACTAATATCTAGCTTCAGTGCAAGGGATCCTTTCTTTCCTGATTTCCTGCAATGCATAGCATGGAGTGTCTCATATGCTACAAGCATATTATCAGTGATTAGGCGACCCGAGACAAAAGCACTCTGTAAAGGAGAAATTAACTGGGGAAATATCTATTTAAGCCTGTTAGCCATCACTTTGGATATTATCTTATAAATAACATTACAAAGGTTAATAGGTCTAAAATCCGACATTTTTTCAGGAGAATTAACTTCTGGAATGAGAACAATATGGGTATAATTTATATAAGGATTCATGTTACCAGAATTTAAAAAGTCTAACACAGCATCAATCACATCATCACCAACTACATGCCAAAATTTCTGATAAAAGAGAGCATTCATACCATCGGGTCCTGGTGCTTTGGTAGGCCCCATTTGGAACAAAGCCACTCTGACTTCTTCTGCACAATACGCCCTGGACAGTTCTTCCTGCATTTCTGAGGTCATTCTGTGTTGCACTGCATTGAGGCATTCTTCCATCCTGTCACATGAACCTGATTTAAAGATATTCTCAAAATATTCTGTCATCACTCCAGCAATGTCTTTAACTTCTTCCACCCAATTATTTTGATGATCTCTAACACCCTTTATCATATTCCTCCGCCGCCTTTGTGAGGCCTTGGAATGAAAAAATTTGGTGTTTTTATCACCATACTTCAACCATGAAATTCGAGATCGTTGGGCCTAATAAATTTCTTGTTTGAGAAGTAAGTCATCAAGTTTCTTACTTGCTTCCACCAAGGCTGACCCATTCTCCACCGTTGCCTCCCTCCTGCTGAGCTCCTCCATCTACTTTTGGAGTTTTTTTATTTCTTCAGTGGCTGGCTGTGTTTTAATTGCCCCCCAAGCTACCAATTCTATTCCACACTTTTTTATCTTCTCCTTTGTTCTACTAAGACCTGAGAGATCACTTCCAACAGTTTCCCACGCTTCTTGTACCGTTTTTTCACAATCCTCCCAAAGTAGCCACGCCTCTTCAAACCGAAAACCACGAGAGTTTCTATGTTGCTTCCTGGGGGGGGGGGGGTGTGATCATACATTGTTGTTGCCAGATACGTCAGAAGCATGAGAGAAGAGGTGAGTCACTGTGCTTGCATGGAATTTTTCTCTCCACCCCAAATTAGCTACAGCTCGGTCCAATCGCAACCTTGTATTCGCATCACCTGGACGTTTATTATTCCATGTAAAAGGGTATCCAATAAACCCCAAATCTACCAAGTTACACTCATCCAAGGCCGACCTAAACTCTTCCATTTGATTGAAGTGAGGTGGACACCTGCTCTGCTTTTCATTAGAATGAAGAATAGCATTAAAGTCACCGATACAACACCAAGGCCCACTGACAAAAGTTGAGAGATGGGATAATAATGCCCATGACTTCTTTTTCTGGCTTGCCTCTGGCCACCCATAGAAGCAGGTCAGCCACCATTCAAAACCATCATCTTCCACTACTTTCGCTAGTATGTGATGCTCCGTGTAATTCACTACATCCAACTGAACCTATGTCTTCCATAATAAAGCTAACCCACCACCACTGTTTGGTTTCTTCACAATAAACTTATTCTAAAACGGAATTTCACTACACTTTTCATTAAATTGATCCTTATCTAACCGTGTCTCCATTAAGAAGCACACAGTGGGAACTTGCTCCCTTACCAAATTGTGGAGGCTATGAACTGTCCAAGGGTTCCCAAGCCCTTGGCAGTTCTAAGCTAGTAACCTTATTGTGTTCGGCCGGGGTGTTCCAACACCCCTGCCGTTTCATTATTTTGAGCTTCATTCTGAGTCCTGCTTCTCTTCTTCTCCTTGTTTTCAATTTCCAGTACAGCCACTACTTCCTCGCATGGCGTTGTTCTTTTCCCCAACGTAAGTTTAGTGGCTACCCCAGTTGTGATCTTCGGCCCACAATCCATCCTTGCTACTCTTGTCCATGTGGGCCTTGTTTTAATTTCTATTGGCCCAATTCCTGCATGGAAGATTGAACCAAAAGGAAACTAAGAATATTTATTTTTTAATTAGAATAGTCTTGAAAAATTGAATCAAATGAAACAAAAAGTCAACATTTAATTTGTTCAATCTTATCTCTGATGTGTACTTGAGAATATTTCAATTCTCTTTATGAAGAATGCACCACTTGGCAAAACCTCATGCTTTTCGACATAACATGACATCTTTGCTTTTATATATAAACTAGCCATGATCCTGCATGATGCGTGAGTAATGCTTTAAGCTGTTATGTGAAAAACTTATATAGAATATCCAAAATATTTTGAAGTAATGTTGCAATAACATGAAGAGATTTTTGTTAAATTAATGATGTAATACAAAATTAAGGGGATGGAGAATTTAAACTATAGAGAAATAGGGATGACAATTTTTGCCTGACCCGCGGGTACCCAGCCTAGTCCGATCCTAATGGGTCGGGTTTTACCCAGTCCGATTAGGAATATGGTCGGGTATGGGTTAAAAAAAACCCGAAGCGGGTCCGGGTTAAAAAAAACCCGAAGTTATAAAAAAATCCGAAACCCAACCCGAATAAAACCCGATTTCCCTGAAATTACAAAAATACCCCCTACACACACACACACACACACACACACACGCACATATAGCTATAACCTAACCCTAAATCCCTCATTTCCCCTTAGCAGCAGCTCACGCCTCACTCAGTCCTCATTGCCTCACTTTCCTCTCCTCTGACCACCACAACCACAACCAAGCCTTACTCACTCTCCTCTCTTCTCACCACGACAGCCTCAACCAAGCCTATAAAACCCGTACACTAGCGATGCAGGTGCAGCATCATCCGATGGACATTTCGCACTCAACATTTCCTTCACCCTTTGATCGAAACCCCCACTGTTCCTCAGCGAATTTGAAGCCACCAAACCCCCAAACAATTTGTCGTTGAAGAACATCAGTCGAACCGCTGTATAGTCTCCGCAATTCGACCGAGAAAAAAACCTGAGAAAATGGGTTGGTTTGTTAGATCTTGGATCCGTTTGGATGGCAAGAAAATAGCCAAGAAAATGTTGTAATTATTTTTATTTAAATATGTATATTCAATGATTTCTGTGTTTGTGATTTTGGAATTTTTGTGTTTGTGATTTTGGGTTTGTTAATTATGTACTGTCTTTGCACTTTTAAGATCGACTTTCCTATTGTATGAAGCAGTCCAATCGTGAGTTTTGATATATTGGATTTTCAGGAGGAAAAAAGAGGAAAGTGTGATTAGATTTTCATTACTCTGTTTAGGCTTCGATTCTCTTCTTCTTCTTCCATTTTTTTTTTTTTTTTAGGTTGGGCCCAAATCTGGTTGGCCTAAACGGGGCCCGCAGGGCCCAGCGGGGAGGGTCCGGGCCCTAGGAAAAAAATCCGCTTAGTAAACGGACCGGGTCCAGGCCACGGGCTAAGACCCACGGGACGGGTCCAGGTATGGAAAAACCCAGCCCGAACCCGACCCGTTGCCATTCTAAGAGAAAAAGTTACATAAATTAGAAATTAGTTATTATGTGGTGTAATATCTTCTCAAAAAAAAAAAAAATGGTGTAATAGGTTGATTGTTTGTTTAATCATTTATTTTTTTGCTGAAATTTTTAATTATAATTTTTGTTTCTACATTGGCTTGGAGTTACCATAAAAAAAATTTGTAATTTCATGTAAATGTTTAGTTTTTTTTTTTTTGGGAGAAAAATGTAAATGTTTAGTTGGCTTATGGAAATATCATCTAAAATTTACGATGTCACATTTATGTTATTGAAGTATGATAGTGGTAAGTTAAACACTCATTGAAAATAATGATATCCTATTAATAGAATTTTATTACAAGCAATTACAAGTAAAGCCCTAGTTGATAAGCCATATCATATAAGGTTTGCTGGCCTGCTCGACTGAAATTGTGCTTAATTATCATCTCCTCCTCCCCTCCTCCTTTCATCTGCTTTATCTTACCCTGCCACTCATTCTCATCAACAACTTCCATCTGCACATAAATATCATTTTCAAACCACAAAAATGGAACAAATAATATATACATATATATATGGCTAAGTTTTGTTAATGAAATATTATGGTTAATAATATGAATTTAGACTTAACTGAGCCTTTTAAACATGAATAAACTCATGATTAATAATATATTCATTCTTGTGCGGTAGCACGTGTTACATACTAGTTAAGAGTAAGGTGGAAGTAAAGATCAATTCAATTAACCTTATATCCTCTCCTTTCAAACTCCCTCAATTTTAGAGAATTGAAAACAAGGCTTTGAAGGGGTACCAATATTCTAACTTTGACTCTTTAATTCTTTGACATAATACATCAGACTTATAATTACCAGACCTTGCACTGCCTTTCCAAAAGACTCATGGATTACCAATATCAGGCATCAACACTCTCATTTGAACACTACAAACCATTAGCTGTAGTTACTGCATCAAGAGACTAGGAAGGCAGAAACTAGACTATGAAATTCAAGTGGAAGCTATTGGAGGAAGACAACATATATCCAATGCTCAGCACATCAGCTATTAAAGATACTAGCAAGTTGCCTGTGCGATGCACGGATAATTTTGTAATATTTTATGTAAGATGGTTTTGGATAATATTGTGTATATATATTATAAAGAAAAAGGAAACTAAATTAGAGTAAAGAAACATATACATTTTAAGGTATTAAAAATTAGTTTAGTAGCTTCATTGCATATTTGTACCCTTCTTAAGTTATGATTTTTTTTACTTTTTTTTAAATCATGAAACCAAAAATAAATGCAAAAGAGTAACGGGACCATGAAAATTAACAAATTTGTGTCGTGTTCACATATTTCATACCATGAAATGAAAGTTTGTCCAACTCTTTGACCGTCTTCTACTTATCGATAGTGCGACATTATGACATGGTTTGGACAAATGTGTATGTATGTGTCTTATAGATGATTTAAAATTGAACCATGGTAGAATATGGTTTCACATTGTGCACTAAATATTCTCTCTACTTATATACCCAAAACAAAAACTATCCAACCAAATTACCCACCCCTAATTTTAAAAAGAAAAAGGAAAAAAAAAAAAAAAAACCCCCCGCAGGGGTTTTGGTGTCTTGATGGTAGTGGGTGGCCTGTATAACAAAGGCGGTGACCCCTTAGATTCCTCTTTCTCTCTCTTTCAAATGTTTTGTCAGTCTCAATTTTTTTTTTAATTTTTTTTTTTGGTAATATATAGTGAAACAGTGCGTTTTATACAAAAATCCACAACATTTTAGTGTCTCTCTATCTTTCTTCAGGGTCATATCTAGTTAGTTATTACTATTAGTCCTTAATTTTATTTTATTTTTGCTTTTTTTAAACTACTAAAATGGTGGGTGTGCTAAAAGACATGAAGAATAGAAAAATGTGTGGTGTAAGTTTAGTAAATTAATGAGACATTAATAAGCTAATAGTAAAATAAGTTAATATGAATTTTTTGGTTACAAATTAAAAAACCTAATGAAAGAGGTTAAAAAAAATGCAAAATACAAAATTAGAGCCTTACTTGGCAAGATCTCATGCACTCCCGCATGAGATTTCTGCTTTATATATATATATATATATATACTGATATTATTCATTTATAACTCCCAATCACTAATCAGCATGAGTCTAAAAAACTTTGTGATAGGACTTTATCATACGTACAAAATAAGTATAAATTTTTTTTTTTAAAAGGATATTGCCATTGCGTTCACCATTATAAGAATTTAAGCATAGATTTTTTTTTTATCTTTATTTAAATAAATAAAAAAAAGGATATTGTTATTGTGTTCATCCATATAAGAATTTAAGCACATATTAAATTTTCATTATTTTTGACAATTTTTCTTTGATTCCTTTATAATTTATATATTGTGTTGGTTTAAATGAATTTGTTCTCAAGCTTTCAAATGATGAACTTTAGATAAGATGTTCAAGTTTTATACGCCAAGCATTGACTGTAAATCTTGTACATGGAACAAATCAAGATAAGAAATTAAGAATATGGTCCATTTTGTTTGGCTTGATTTGTCTAGACATCAATTTTCTCTCTTGCCAAAAGTCCAACTTTTTGGCACCTGGGTCGCGCGCGGCGCTACGCCCAGGCAGCGCGCCGCCCAGACCGCGCGCTAGCCGCGGCCGCGCCTGGCTGGTGAGGTGAGCTCCTTCTCTCCCTCTGAGCTCTTTCCCTCCCTCTGATCTGAGTTTGGATTGAGATGCATGGATTTGAAATTTTTGAAATTTGTTTTTGGTATTTTCGCTGGTTATAGACTTAGAATTTATAAATTTTTTTTTTTATTGGACCTCGAGTGTTAGAAACTCGATTTTTATGTGCCAACATCGAGCCTCTAAGACTCGAGGTGCTACTAAATAATATAGTTTCAAAACTGAAACTACTAACTAGATACTTTGAGAAAAAAAAATAGTTAGCTATTTTGGCCGTTCTTTAGGTTTGATACATGTTTGAGATTGAGTTATAATTGTGTGTGTTGGAGTGTATTGGGTTTTCGATAGAAATATGATGTGGCGTTTATTCATTGGTGGAGTAAAGAAGGCTCTTTATACTAGCTCTCCTGATAGAAGGTTCTCTCTTTTAAAACTTAAGAGTTCTCTTTATATTTCCTTGGATAAATTGCAAATTACACTTCTAAAATTTGAGAGAATTTCGATTTTACATTCGAAAGTTTCAAAATTTGGATTTTATCCCCTAAAGTTTGGGGATGTTATGATTTTTTATTTTGATGTTTTAGAATTTAGATTTTATTCCTTCAAATTTAGGGTCATTTGGATTTTACACTTTAGAGTTTCAGAATTTCAAGATGTAAAATCTAAATACCCCAAACTTTAAGGGATAAAATCCCAAATTTTGAAATATTAGGGATTAAAATCCAAACACCCCCCAAACTTCAGAAGTAAAATTCAAACTTTAAAACTTCTAGGTGTAAAATCTAAAAATCCTAAACTTTAGGGATATAATTGATAATTTACCCTATTTTCTTTTTCTTTTTTTTTTCCTTGGCTTGCGAGAAAACCTCATCACATCAATTGATGCGAAGGGATTACCAACTTTGCGACTATGGCCCATAAGCTTTACTATTCAATACTTTGCGAGAAAAATTAAATACTCATTTGATGTAATAGGAGACTATGGAATTTGACACTGTATACACTGGGGTTTGTTCTTGATGTTGTGAAATTGCTGTAGGTACTAAAAACTATAGGTTGATTTGTTGGCAAGTCATGTTTTTTAAGCGTGAAAAATCTATGATAGAAAACTTTTATGTTCCTACAATAAATGTTTTGGAGAGAAAATTGTTAGCCTCTTCATCCCATTGGGACCCCCCTATTTATACAAATGAAAAAGGGTCCAATATTCCTAAGTGTGACTTAGTTAAATGGAATTTTTGTGCAATTGTGCCTACATTTCTTTTAAAAATTTAATTATAATTTTAAACTCTAATTTGGTAATTTTTATATGATTTTTGTGGTTTGATTTTTATTTAGTAAAGACATATTAGCCAAAAGAAACGAAGGTAGAGCTATTAATGAAATCTATACTTTCAGATTAGCAATTACCGATGGCCAACGCTGCATTGTCATTTGTGGTTATGGAATGAATAAGCGGTATGTTGTTTGGGCAACTAATTGAGGCAAAGCAATTAACCATATTAAAAGGGATTACCAACTTTTTCTTTCTCCTTTGCCATTTGTGGTATGTATATGCCTCTTTCACATATGCTCAAGTGAAGTACCCATTAGGATTTCCCTTAATTATGATAAACATTTTTTTTTAATGGAAGTTCTATATTTATTGAATGAGATATATATATATATATATGTTGAGGGCCATGTAACTGAATTGGGACCTCCCCATACACAAAATGTCTAGGGTTTAAGGGAGAAAATGTTCAAATTGTGGGAGTCAAGAAGAAAATGTTCAAGTTGCGGGGTTAGTATAGATACTGTAATTATTTCTAAATTAAAAAAAAAAAAGATATATATATATATATATGTATGTATATATGTATATATTGTTTTCTTAGTTATTACTATTAGTCCTTAATTTTATTTTATTTTTGCTTTTTTTAAACTACTAAAATGGTGGGTGTGCTAAAAGACATGAAGAATAGAAAAATGTGTGGTGTAAGTTTAGTAAATTAATGAGACATTAATAAGCTAATAGTAAAATAAGTTAATATGAATTTTTGGTACACAATAAAAAAACTTAAGAAAGAGGTTAAAAAAAATGCAAAATACAAAATTAGAGCTTACTTGGCAAGATCTCATGCACTCCCGCATGAGATTTTTGCTTTATATATATATATATATATACTGATATTATTCTTTATAACTCCCAATCACTAATCGCACATGAGTCTAAAAAACTTTGTGATAGGACTTTATCATACGTAAAAATAAGTATAATTTTTTTTTTTAAAAGGATATTGCCATTGCGTTCACCTTTATAAGAATTTAAGCATAGATTTTTTTTTTTATCTTTATTTAAATAAATAAAAAAAAGGATATTGTTATTGTGTTCATCCATATAAGAATTTAAGCACAATTAAATTTTCATTATTTTTGACAATTTTTCTTTGATTCCTTTATAATTTATATATTGTGTTGGTTTAATGAATTTTTTCTCAAGCTTTCAAAGGATGAACTTTAGATAAGATGTTCAAGTTTTATACGCCAAGCATTAACTGTAAATCTTGTACATGGAACAAATCAAGATAAGAAATTAAGAATATGGTCCATTTTGTTTGGCTTGATTTGTCTAGACATCAATTTTCTCTCTTGCCAAAAGTCCAACTTTTTGGCGGAAGTTTTCTTGATTATTACTTGTATACAAAATTCCAAGATCATTAAATTGGAATAGATCCTTATTGACCTAACCAATTGGAATAGGATGAAATTTCTTCCCATCCACACCAAACTTTGTGTACACTCCAAATTTTTTCAACATCTCATAATGATACGTTGTGGAAAGGTGTCATCCAAGTCCAACATGATTGAGAGTTGTAGTTGCGACTATGGCCCAGAAGCTTTACTATTCAATACTTTGCGAGAAAAATTAAATACTCATTTGATGTAAAAGGAGACTATGGAATTTGACACTGT
>NW_027071808.1:185748-204389 GCF_002906115.3 Quercus suber | reverse complement strand
TTTTCCTTAGCTAAAGCAATTGTGATGGATGTGTGGAGTGGATGGTTTTTTTTTTTTAGTCCTTGAGTATTTTGGGTTGTTTCAAATGAGTAATGGCTCCTCTTAGACTCTAAAATTTTTGGTTTGTTGATTTTTCTATCTATAACTTGATTCTTCTTTACATAATAAAGTTTGGAATTTTTGTTAAGTATATTTTTTCTTCAAGAAAATGAATAGAAATCTACCTTCATGCTCATGCTCATGTTAATGTTCATATTTGTAAACCTAAATCATATTTAAGCCCCTAATTTTAAAAAGAAAGAGGAAAAAAAAAAAAAAAAAAAACACCCCGTACGGGTTTCGGTGTCTTGATGGTAGTGGGTGGCCTAATAACAAAGGCGGTGACCCCTTAGATTCATCTTTCTCTCTCTTTCAAATGTTTTGTCAGTCTTATGTTTTTATTTTGGTAATATATAGTGAAAAATGCGTTTTATATAACAATCCATAACATTTTTGTGTCTCTTTATCTTTTTTCAAGGCCTTATCTAGTTAGTTATTATTATTAGTCCTTATTATTATTTTTCTTTTTTTAAAATACTAAAATGGTGGATGTACTAAAAGACATGAAGAATAGAGAAAGTGTGGTTAAGTTTAGTAAATTAATGAGACATTAATAAGCTAAAGTAAAATAAGTTAATATAAACTTTTGGATAACAGTAATGTAAGTTAGCACAAAAATCAATAGAATAAAATTCTATATGATGCATGAAACAATTACAATGCCATGATGCATGTACTAATGCAGTGAGCGATTAAGTTCAATTGAGAT
Source organism: Quercus suber (assembly GCF_002906115.3). Taxonomy (NCBI): domain Eukaryota; kingdom Viridiplantae; phylum Streptophyta; class Magnoliopsida; order Fagales; family Fagaceae; genus Quercus; species Quercus suber. The sequence continues at coordinate 203,581 of NW_027071808.1, read as the reverse complement.
TAAATTGACAAAATTGGTTTGAGCATAGAGTTTCTAACAAAAACCCAAAAATTTGAAATCTCTTGTTGAATTTTTAAACAAATTGATGAATTGAGCATCACATAACACAACTCACAGAGTATAATGCTTAATTTCATCAATACAACAAGCCAATTTCATCAAATTCAACTCAATTCACAAAAGCCCAATTTGGATCAAGAACAAACCCTTTTTTTTTAAAAAAAAAACCTGATTCGCGACATTCGATTGATCGAAAAATACAATCGATCGATCGAATGAAACAGTCATTTTTAAACAAATTAAAGCACTTTTTCGATCGATTGAAAATCAGAATAGATCGATCGAACTAGGCAGAGGCTCACAAAATTTTTGAGAAAAAACACAGTTTGAAAAACACAAACCTAATTTTGAAAACAACTCCTCAAAGCATTAAACAACGAAAGCAAAATGCATGAGTATGAGATGGAATGCTTTTTCAAAAACCCAAATTTTAAACCCAATTTTCTCAAAACAAATTTCAATCATTCTCCCATTGAAATTTTCTTAAGCAACAATATGTTCTGCACAAATCTCAAGATATTTTCAAAATTTTCAAACTTGAAACATATTTTGCATCAAAATCAAGGAACTTTTAATCTTGGATGGCCACACAACAAAATTACATACAATATAATGTACCAAGTTAGCAAAGAGTAACTTGTGTAGTGTGTGCAACTAGCAAAAGCTTGAGATACATGTGAGGTGATATGTGAATAGTAATTAATCATAAAGTCTACACAATTCATCACATAGAATTTAAAAGAGACTATCACCTAAAGAGTTACATCCTATAACTCCCACATCTCCTAGAACAAAAGCTTGCAATCATGTAAGTTTCTTGTATTTTTGCCTCTTATTTGTATGAGATGGCATTCAGCCTAATAGTACACACCGGTTTGAATTAAGTGAATTGGCATTAAGCTTAATAGTACACACCAGTTTTAAATTTATTTGAGGCTACACCTTATGTTCTTTTGTGCATGTGCTACACTTTCTCGAGCACAGAATCTTATGATATGCACTAAGGTGTTCATGATTGGCTAGTGAACAGTGGTGAGATGGTTATTTATGCCTTTCTCAAAAGATTCACATAAACTGCAAAATATGAGCAACAAAGACTTAGAGAGATTTCCTTCACATAAACTTAGGGTTTTTAGGTAGAGATTATTTCAACATCTTGATGATCAACAAGGTTGCTACTATTGGAGATTAAAAGAAAAGCAAGCGGGGAGCTTGTAGCTGATTGAGGAATTCAAGAAAGAAGTAGTCCGTGGATTCGGAGCCTGCGCGTGGTCGTATCAGGAAGTTTACTGGGTGGTAGCATTAGGAAGTCGAGCGGGAGCTTGTAGTCCTTCTGTAAGAACTTCAATTCTTTCATAGTGAATTCTGTTATGCCTTGAGGATCGGTGGGTCAAATCCTCCCCAGGTTTTACCGAGTGGTTTCCTGGTGATCATATCTTGTGTTATTTTTTATTCCGCTGCTTTATATCTTGATATGATTATTTGATTGCTTTAACCTAGAATTGCATAATTTGACTAAGTAACAACTTGGCTAATTAATCTAGGCTACGCAATCTGGTTGTTTAAGGGGTCTAAATTCCTAACAAGTAAAAACACTTAATGAAAGAGGTAAAAAAAAAAAAAAAAAATTGCACAATGCAAAATTAGAGTGCCACTTGGCAGGATCTCATGCACTTCCGCATATGGTCTCTGCTTTATATATATATTGATTCTAAAGGAAAATTTTAGCTCCAACAAGTGTAGATGTGTAAGAGGTTTGTGTTCTAAATCTTATATTCCACTTTTCCTGAACCACTTTATACTACACAATAAAAGTTTGACACATGGAATTGACACTTATTTAATTAAATTTACCTTTTTTTTTTTTTTTTTCATTTCTTATTTTAGTTGCTCAAAATAAATATTAATAAAACAAAACACCTAACACATCCCATTGCTGATCCTCCACTGTATACACTGGGATTTGTTCTTGATGTTGTGAAATTGCTGTAGGTACTAAAAACTATAGGTTGATTTGTTGGCAAGTCATGTTTTTTAAGCATGAAAAATCTATGATGGAAAATTTTTATGTTCCTACAATAAATGTTTTGGAGAGAAAATTGTTAGCCCCCTCATCCTATTGGGACCCCCCTATTTATACAAATGAAAAAGGGTCCAATATTCCTAAGTGTGACTTAGTTAAATGGAATTTTTGTGCAATTGTGCCTACATTTCTTTTAAAAATTTAATTATAATTTTAAACTCTAATTTGGTGATTTTTATACGATTTTTGTGGTTTGATTTTGATTTAGTAAAGACATATTAGCCAAAAGAAACGAAGGTATAGCTATTAATAAGATCTATACTTTCAGATTAGCAATTACCGATGGCCAACGCTGCATTGTCATTTGTGGTTATGGAATGAATAAGCGGTATGTTATTTAGGCAACTAATTGAGGCAAAGCAATTAACCATATTAAAAGGGATTATCAACTTTTTCTTTCTCCTTTGCCATTTGTGGTATGTATATGCCTCTTTCACATATGCTCAAATTCTATATTTATTGAATGAGATATATACTCACCATGTGTCATATTATCCAAAGAAGCAAAGTAGCCCCAAAAGAAAATCTCCCATTTATGGCCAAATCCTAGGATAATTAAGTCTGCTATTCTGCCCCTGATCAGTCCTACATTTTTAGACTTTTGTTAATTAATACCTCCCTAAACACCACTATAAAAGGTAAGCACACCAGCCCACAAAACAAACCCCTCAGAAATTTATGATTCTCTTGCCACTTTGCTTATACTTTAGTTCTCCCCAAGCTCATAAATCATTCTGTTTAGCACACACTCACTTAACCTTAGAAATTCCTTTTCTTTTTCTGCATATTCTAAACCCATAAATGCTTCCTAATCAATCATAGACAACCCTTTACCCATTAAAGACTTAGTTTCAGCATTAACTCCATCATACCATCACAAGCTTAAATACCCACTCACTAAAAATAGCCTACACTAGCCCATTCATACCCCCACATATATATTTCATAAGAATCTTAGTTCAACATCTGCTGCACTAAGTTGTAATCTCTTTCTCTCCCTTCATTCCATCATATTTTTTTTCCCTCTCTTACTTGTAATTATGAAGCCTTTAATCATTGTTTATTGTTATTATGATGAAAGCCATTATATCTTGGATACTATGGAAGTGTTCCCTCATGTTGACTTGACAATAATAAAGAAATTATATGATTTTTTATCATCTAAACATATTTATTAACTAATCAGACGTTACCACTAGAGGTCTGATATATTCATTGCTAGACCATTTTTTCTCTTGTGTACTTGTTATAATGGGCCTACTTTTATATTAACCGACTATGGAGGAAATGCATAATTTTTACTATGCAAATACATTTATCAATTTTCCAGGCATCTACCGCTAGACATTTCTCTTGTTTACCGCTAAACTATTATTTAAGCACTTATTGTGGTGGACCATCCTTTGCGCTAGCTTATCTTTGCAGGAGGCATAGTTGTCAAAACGTGAATCGTATCGCGAATCGATTCTTAATTTTTTTGTATCTGTATCGTAAGATACACAAACACTTAATAAAATTTATAAAAAAAATTATAAATATACTTATATAAAGGGTATATTCATTATAAATTTTGAATATATTCAACTAATGACTAATTTATTCATCACTTATGTAATAATATTTAACAAGCTAACTAAATAAATTAAACTAGCATGTGTTCATAACATACACATTCAAATTACTTAAATTCAAAAGTGGCAATATATTACAAATGACCCAAAAATAATAATTTATTTTCATCATATTCATCAAATTGCCTAATCAACCCCATCTAAGTCAACGCTATCATCATATTTAGAATTTTGCAAATTTATTTCTTCATTAAAATTTCCTTCATCGTCATTCATCATTAACACTTACTATCTCTTCTTGTTCTTTTTATTTTAATAATTTAAAAAAAAAATGTTTTTGGCATTCTAGTTTCTTGGACTTATAACAATAACAATAAAAATAAAATAAATTTTAAAATATTAAACTGAAAGGTAAGTGTGTACTGTGTAGTCCAATTGTAGGAGAGAGGAGAAAAAAAAAAAACTTATGTTAGATTCAAATAAGAGTAGAAATTTTAACCAAAAATCTCATTTTAAAGCATTTGTCTATGTATTGTACGATATGTACAATTTTACGATACGATACGATTTATACGATACACATACTGTATCGTACGATTCATGAACACTTATAATACGCTGATAGATACGGAACTTTTTACACACGATACGATACGTATCGTACGATACATATCATGTATCGTACAATACTGACAACTATGGCAGGAGGTATTTTTGGGGCCTTATTATGATATTTGTTGGATGCAACTTGTACCTTGAACAAAATGGGCTTTTCACACTTCACTGATATCCTTTGAACCATATTCCAAGCCCAAAGTCGAGACTCAATCTTGACTTCCCAAACATCATGTGGGCAACAAATAAAAAATTGCCCCCAACATTGAGTAAGTTGGAATTTATTGATTAACCTTTTGATTTGGAAGAGTATTTTAATTTTTGGAAGATTTGTGGTGAGAAAAATTATGGCTTGCATTTAATAAATTGAACAGTGAAGTAGAGGAATGGTGGGAAGACATTTAAATATATAGAAATCGTCGAGGCAAGCATCCAATTCGCTCTTGGCAATGAATGAAAAATTTGTTAGCTGATTTATGGTTCTACGTGATTATTATGATTTACTAGATTATACAAGTGTTAATTATAAATTTGTATATTCATATGAAAGAGAATATGTTTAAAACATGAAAGACTAGCCACAAAACTAAAATTATCACATCCAAGTTCATGTGCCAAGAAAAGAAAAGGGTTTGAGGGTTGACAAGATGCAGCCAATTTCTAAAGAAAATATAGAAGTTTATGAGGAAGTTCATGAAGATTTCATTATAGAAAAAGATCATGAAATTGAGATTGTGGAGGAGATTAAAGATGATCCTATTATAGAGAAAGATCTTGAAGTTGAGATGGTAGAGACCCTCAAGTTGATTTTCCACTCAAGTTTCTTTTATACTGGTGGAGACATCAAACCAAAGTTTATTGATTTTGTTGGGATTGAAAGATTTGATTCAATCATCAACTCTTATTCAATGAATTTTGTCAATTGCACGAAGATTGAAGAAAAAGAATTTCAAATTACTCAATTGGTGACTTTCAAGTTTGGCAAGAAGACAGAGAATATGAAGTGTTCAAAGTATTTATTCTCTCAGCGTAGAAGATTTCATATCTCAAATATTAACTTGGGGACGAGTTGTTTTCAAGTTGAGAGGTTTGATGTAGGACAAAATCTACAATTTAATTTTTATAATTTCATTAATTTCGGTATTTTTATGTAATTATCGTTATTTTAGGTTTAGGTTATTATTTCCTTGTTTTTAGGTGTTTTTAATACTTTTTAGGTCAAATTTGGTTCCTATTATGGTTAAGTATTAATTAAGATTTGTTTTAGAATCTATTTTCTTGTCTATCATGTTTTATGAAGCATTTTAATAGGCCTCCTGGTCTGTAAAATTTTTGGAACAATTTAGATTCAGTTTAATAAAATTACGAGCTTTTTCTCAATTTTCAGGTGGATTCTAGACTATTATCCTTGTATTCAAGGACCCTCATGGATTTGATGTTATTTTTCAGAAGCAAACGTGTTTTGGCTTTTGCTGCTTTCCGCCCACATCAGAATTTGAAGAGAAATTTTGTCCTTTATATTTATATCTGCGATTTTTAAAGTTTATAAGCAAAATGCTTTTCGCTAGATTATTTGGCAGAACATGCTAGTTTGTTGTAAGTTGAAAAACAAATAGTGAGATCGATTGATCCGTCATATAACTACTTTAAAACTGGAAGAATTTCTTAGAAAATTTAAAATTTAGAGATTTTCTTTTTTTTATTATTTAAAATTATGATTGCAACTTCAATAATTGTTGTTGCAAACAAGAAGTTGAACCAGCAACATTTATTGATAGAATTCTCAGAACTAGTCCCTAGGACAGGGGTTCATGATACATTACAATTAGTCAAGAAGGAAAACATCGAGCAGAAGCTCGTTCATGATAATTAGGCCAAGTCAACCGAGTAATATGTAATACAACATAATAAAATGCCCAAAGCACAGCAAGCAGAAATTACTATTTCCAATAAGGAGGAAGTTCAAGGCTTCTTGTGGGTGCTGAGGTTGAACCCTCTCCCTCTATTGATGTGTATAATGAGAAGACATCCCAACCGCCATCTTTCCAATAGGTAGAGTTAATTTCGGGAACATGTTTAACCTTCCAATAGTCCCCACCATCGATGTCTGGACGTATTGTCATGATTAACTCATTAGGCATGTCGTACAACTCCAGCGATTTCAGCTTGCTTAGGTGTTCGATACCTGATGGTAGGCTGTGCAACAATTTGCAGCGCTGGAGGATTAACTTTTCAAGGAAAGGCATTGCTCCCTTCTCAACTATTACCATCTTCAGTCCATCCAATTTATCAAGGCTTAAAACCTTAAGCCTCTGAAATCCACCAGCATTAAAATGCAACGTCTCTCCCTCATAAACCTGTAGAAATTCAAGATGTACCAGATTGGGTAAATCTTGAAGAAATTCAAGTGGATCATCCCTTAACTGACTCCACTTTAAGGATATCTTGGCCAGACAATGAAGAGAAGACATCCAGTGCGGTAACTTCTCCAAACGTCCTGACAAGAATAGCCGCTGAAGAAATGGTGGATGGCAAGATAGGCTTTCAAGATCGAGGACCTCGTTCTCTTCTATCGAAGCTATAGACAAAGCACGGAGCCTTTTTAGCATTTTAATGGAAGTGCACAGAGCAATCCCATGTTCTCTTCTGAACTTTACAATGCCTAGCCTCCGCAGTTGATCCAGCTTTCCAAGTTCTCTCAATATAACATTGCTGTTATGATCAGCATCTATATGGCAGAGCTTTTGCAAGGAATGGAGACATCCTATTTGTGCCATGGCCTTGAAGCCATTTCTGGAATTTATTTGTGCGTAAGATTGTATTTCATACCGATACACCAGTAAGTGGCGAAGTTTCTGAAGCTTCAAGATCTCAACAGGCAATGCAGTGATGCATGTGTGTTTAAGATCCAATGTCTCTAGGTATCGAAGATTCCCAATTGCGTGTGGAATTATTTTTATCATTGTGCTCCTCAAGCTTAGATATTTCAAAAGGAACAACTTGATGATCTCATTTGGAAATACCTCTAGAGGTGCACCTTGCAAATCTAAGACATTAAGAAGCTTAAAATCAATGGGAAATGAAAGGGATTTTAAAGACTCAGACAGTGAATCTACCCTCCAAAATATGTGCAAAGAACGAAGATGAGAGATGCTCTGGCTTTGTAGTACATCTGGCATGGTTTTATGTATTGACAAACGACGAACTTTTTCAGGCCACTCTGTATTTTGTCCCCGAGCTATTGTTACAAAGTTTTGTTCTCTTACCTTGGAACTGATTATTTCACGTAGCAGGTCATGGACACGGCATGTTTTGATCCTCCCTTCACTAGTTATTCCAGCCACTTGGATCAGGCTTCTGTTCAAGAGCTCGTAGAGGTAGCCTTCTGCAACTTCTTCCAAAGTCATGTTATCTTTTGTTCTCACAAATCCTTCCGCTATCCATAATCGTATCAGCCTCATTTGGTCAATGACATGATTTTTAGGAAAGATGCTAAAATACAGAAAACAAGACTTGAGATAGTACGGTAAATCATTATAACTGAGTGATAATATCTTTTCCATACTATTGAGTCTAGCATTTTCCTTAAGTTCATCACCAAGACTACGTCGAATCATATCCCATTCATCTACACTGCCCTTAGTTGCCAAAACGCCACTAATTGCCACAATTGCAAGTGGCAATCCTTCACATCTTTGGAGGATTCTTTCTGTGAGATTCTTGAAATGAGGGGGGTAAGAGTTTTCTCCAAAAGTCTTCCTACAAAATAAAGTCCGAGACTCTTCAAGAGGTAAAGGGTTCAAAGAATAGACGTTACCATGGAACTCCTTGCAAGAGGCAGAGGCTACGTCTTTATTGCGTGTTGTTAGCATTACTCGGCTGCTATTGCTGTTTGGAAATGCATATTTGACTGCATCCCACTCTTCTATACCCCACAAGTCATCTAATACAATTAGGTACCTTTTAGTCTTATGCTGCAAAAAGCTGTTGATTTTTGTTCTTAGCTGATCGTTGGTCATGCTGTCCAGTTCTTGAGGAACTGGTTTCCTCTTCACCCGGTAGAGTTGCTGAAGCATGTGTTTTAGTAGCTCTTCCATCTTAAAAGATTGAGAAACAGTTATCCAAGCACGGTATTTGAATTGTAGCTTCACTTGTGCATCATCATAGACTTTCTTTACCAAGGTGGTCTTGCCCAGCCCCCCCATTCCAACCACGGAAACCACTTCCCGTCCAGTATCATCCTGGATTAGCCAGCTGACCAACTGTTTTTTGGGATTTTCGATGCCCACTAGATCAGCTTCTTCTATCAGAAGGGCATTCTGTCGATGGTCATCCCATGTCTTAGCAGAAATCTTGGCATCGATAGTTTTGCTCTGGAATCTCTCGTGTCCATCTGAGATACTTTGGATTCTGGAATTGATGCGTTGTATTTCTCCAGCCATCTGATGGCGAGCTATAAAATTCTTTATTGTGGGAAGTTTTCTTGTAAGAAAAGCATGGGATTCATGGTCAGGATGATGCGTGAGAAGCCTGAATTCATCAAGAGCATCTTCAATATCATAAGCCACATCTCTTAGTTGCTTAATCCACACGTCAAGTCCAGGACTCCTGTCTTCCATTTCATCTGCGGCTTTTAGTAGGGCGTTGATGTGCTCCAGTTTGTCTTTGATCCACACAGCTTCTTCCTTCACCCCCCTCAACTGTTGCACCTCTTCTTGAATTAAGGTGGTCAACTTGTCCATTACAAAATTTACCACAATGTCAGCCATTGTGAGTGTTACTCCAAAGAAACAAGGATTACTTTTTTCTTTGGTTGAAAACAAGGCTGAATGGAAATGATCTTTCTGTGAGTTTTGAGTACCTGTTCTTACTCCAAAAATCAAGACTGGCCTTTTCTTTCTCAAACAAGGCTAATTGGATATGAAATTTCTATCTGATTTTTTTTTCCTTTGGTGGAAAATAAGGCTAATTGGAGATGAGGTTTCTTTCTGAATGTTGAGCTGCAGTTCTTATATAGTATAACTATTCAATCATATAGTTGCGTCTTTGTATCGACCTCCTATCCTCAGAAGATGTATCCCCCGACTGGTCCGTAGCCAATATTGTTAGTAATGTTTTAAGCTTCATGACTAGTTTTTCAGCTTGTCTTTTTCATTGGGTTAAGAGAGAATGTAATGTAGTTGCCCACGTAACTGCAAAACTTTCACTCAATGCCAAAAAAGATTAATGTTTCAATAAAGACAACTTTCCAGGAGCTCTAATCTCCGCTTGTTAGGATGTTTGTCTATCTTGTGTACTCTTTGCTTTTTTATTAATGAACATTGCAGATTATCAAAAAAAAAAAAAAAAAAAAAGATTGCCAAGAGGCCAACTGGATCAGATTGTAACAGGAGAAACATTCAAGTTGCCCAAATAGATTTTTACTCCTATATTTTTTTCCCCTATAGATAAACTGCTCAATGTTTATTTAACTTGAGCTCCAGGCTACTTGAAAAAACTCATAAAGAATATTATGTTATCTTGGGGTACATAGGTTTTAATGAAATTACCTGACAACTTACTTATTTTATTTTATGTTTCCTTGGTGAATTGCCATGCACACCTTCTTTCCAACTACTTGCAAACAAGTCAACTTTGGCAAATATCTTCTAGTATTTATTTTGATTTATAAAGTCTTGAGACCATCATAGTAGCCAAATTAAAGGCAGAAAGTACAAGGGCTAAGCGCAAAAATTTACCATTTGGCAATAAATTTTATCATTATGCGAGGAAAGTCTCCAATGATCATCCAATCATATCATTATCAACCTTCTTGCCAAGAATTGTAGCCGTATGATAAATCATGACTTTATCAACTCTTCTCAATCACTAACAAATTCATTACGCATGTATTATGAAACTTCATAGTGCCTTCATATTCAAGAATGATTTGGAGTTCTCATGTTGCACACTCGAAGACAAACCGTAGTGGAATATCCCATGGCATCAACTAGAAAAACTTCAACATGTTATTGTATATATCACTCTTACTTTGTGTACATGGATTTAGTAAACAAGACCATTAGTCGTGTACTTGCGTATCCTCTCACATCTAATGATTTGGAGTTCTCATGTTGCACACGCAAATACAAACTGTAATGGAATATCCCATGGCACCAACTAGAAAAACTTGAACATGTTATTGTATATATCACTGTGACATTGTGTGCACGGAAGTAGTAAACAAGACCATTAGTCGTGTTCTTGCGTATCCTCTTAGGATTCGTCTTGAAGCCTACATTAGTCAATTCTTTGGCAAATGATAGGTACAAAACTGCTTTTACCACTCCTTTTGGACATTATGATTGGAATGTTATGCCTTTCGGTCTTAAGAATGCCCCTAGTGAGTTCCAAAACATTATGAATGATATTTTCAACTCCTTTAGCCACTTCACCATTGTTTATATTGATGATGTTCTTGTTTACTCCAATTCCATTGATGAACACTGGAAACATTTGTATTCGTTTCTAGACACTATTAAAAGAAATGGTCTTGTTGTCTCTGCTAAGAAAATCAAACTGTTTCAAACAAAAGTTCGTTTCCTTAGCTATGACATCTCCGAAGGACAAATTCGTCCTATTGATAGAGCCATTCAATTTGCTGATAAATTTCCTAATGTTATCAGTGATAAAACTCAGCTCCAAAGATTTCTTGGGTCATTAAATTATGTTGCTGATTTCTACAAAGATATGAGAAAACAATGTAAACCTCTCTTTGATCGGTTAAAGAGCAATCCTTCACCTTGGTCTGATGTCCATACCTCTATTGTTAAACAAATCAAGTCTCATGTTAAGACACTGCCATGTCTTGGTATTCCAACTGTTGACGCTTTCAAAATTGTTGAAACCGATGCCTCTGATATTGGTTATGGTGGTATTTTAAAACAAAGAGTTTCTCCAGAGTCACCTAAACAAATTGTCCGTTTCTATTTTGGAATCTGGAATAATACACAGTTAAATTACAGTACTATTAAAAAGGAGATTTTATCTATAGTACTATGTATTTCAAAATTTTAAAGTGATTTGTTAAACTAAAGATTTTTGCCTTGTATTGATTGCAAAAGTGCTAAATATGTTATTGAGAAAGATGTTGAAAATATTGCTTCAAAACATATTTTTGCTAGATGGTAAGCTATTTTAAGTGTTTTTGATTTTGATATTGAATGTATTAAAGGATCTCAAAATTTCATCCCTGATTTCCTTACCCGTGAATTTCTGCAGTGTCCCAATGGCAAGTAGAAGGTCTAAAGACAAGACACCTGCCACTCCTAATCCAACTGTTAAAACAGAACCTGTTTCCTCTTTGGACATTGTTAACCGTTTCACCCCACTATGTACTATCCCTAAGCCCAATTACTCCTCTGTTCTTGCCTCATGTTATGATCCTTATGCTATTACCCCTGTTAACCGACCTATTAAGACTGTTTTCCCAAAAAGCTCCAACATCCCTCAATACATCAAGAAACAATATTTTCAAAACATGTTTTATATTGAACCCAACAAAGCCTCAATTTCTGATCCTCTCAAACTTGCTAAAAGCTATTTTCCTCCAAGATTTCACTGGATCCCTAAGCATAAAGATAAGAATTTAAACTATTATTCTGATCTCTTGCGTAATGAGAAATCTATCATTATTAACACCATTTCTGACAAAATTGATACCTCCAAAATTATTTACCACAGTGTTTACATTGTCAATGTTATAACTGAAGAAAAATGGGGTCCTTCCCCCAGTATTACCAGAACAATGTCCTCCTCTCCCATCCCCTATCATACTTTGATTACATCAATGCTTGGTCAAGATTTATGCTTCACCAGAATGAAAACATGTCTCATTCCTGGTTTGTTAACTTTGATAAAAATTTCAACATGGCCCTCTTGATGAAATATTTCCTGAACCATTACTTAATGCTTTTGAGTGTTTCAAGAAATTTTATAAGGTTGATGCTCATGGTGCTAAGTTCCCTCCTTTGCTTCACTTTGATAAACGCTTCAAGATACCTTGGATATTAAAATGGCAGTATGAAAAAGATGGTGATATTCTCTCTAGACATTGGTATGTGAAATGGTGGGGTAAATACCCTCGTGCTCAGAAAATTATTGCTACAATCTCCAGAGATTCTTCATCCCCGGCTGTTCTCCCCATTGCTAAGGATTGTTCACATCATTAGCTAAACCTAGAAAAGTGAGTTCTCCTTTGGATGAAATCCGCAAGGACCCTGAAGCTCTCAATGCTCTCATCAAAATGTTAAAAGCAGAAAGAGCTAGTTTGGATGATGAACGGTCCTCTGAAGGTTCTGTTACAAAAGATCCTTACTACCCTTACAATGAAGAGTGGTTTGGACATGATGAAGATGGTGATGATGACCTAGCACAAAATTGATTGATTCACCCTATTGGTCTGGCCTGCATAATGGCCAAGATGTTACTGTTCCTTCCCATGCTACTGTAATATCCTAAAAAGAAGATTCTTCATGTTTTCAAGATTGCTCTAATAATGTCCTGAAAAGAAGATTCTTCATGTTTCCAAGACTCCTTTCAAATATTCCGAAATTCACTTTCGGCATGAGTTTTATTGGCTATTATTTAATTTCACTATTCACCTGTCACTATTCACCTGTTACTGTTCATGACACTGTTCACTTCGAATTTTGCCTATTTAAGGGGGGTTGTCCCTTAAGTTAAAATCAAAATTTTCTTCAGAATTTTCTTGTTAGAATTCTCCTAATACTAGAATTCCCTTCTAGAGAGAGTTTTCCTCCTTAGAAGCTTTCTTTGAGAGAATTCCTTGTTCCTACTACTACCTTGTTCCTACAAACCTTGTAACTAGGACTAGTTCAAGTTTTGTAACTGTTAATCTGTTCTGAGATCTTGTATTCACTACTATTACTGTAAGTGTTTAACTCTACTTTCAATAAAGAAGTATTTTCAGTTAATTTTATATTCATTATACTACTTGTTGCTACCGTCACCTTGGACGGATTACCGTCATACTGGACGGTTCTAAATTGCTTTCATTTACTTTGAATTATCTTGTTATATATTGCTTGGTTGGTTCTACCGCCTTATTATTGCTTTCATCTATTTTACTTACATTACTTTCAACATATATATTACTGTGCTTCCGCCTCTTCCCTTTAGCTGTGCGTCCCCTTCCCCCTTTTATGGTATGGATAAGTTGTGGAGATCCAACTCCTCTATCAGCTCCAGGACTGGTTGTCCTCCTGATATTGTAGAAAAAGAAGGTCGCATTGTTAAAGATAGTGAGTTTCATGCTAGATCTAAGCACTTTAAAGAAAGCATTCTCTGTATGGATACTACTTCTCTGAATCATTTCAACTGTTCTCCTGATATTACTCTTGCTTTGGATGATTCTAATGTTGCTAAGACTTTGGCCTTGAATACTACTTCATTTGGTTATCATATGAAAGAAGATGATACTAAAATTGTTTCTGATTTTCCTCCTATTGAAAATAATGTTAACCAATTAAGAGTTTTGACTGTTTTAAATGAAAATTTTGAAATTGATATGGTTTCTTTGTTCAATGAGTTCATGCTTTCAAAAAATAGAACTAAAAGGAAATATTTCCAAAATAATTTTGCTTAGGGCCTGTTTGGATCCAGCTGAAAACTGAAAACTGAAACTGAAAACTGAAAAATACTGTAGCAAAATAATTTTAAATGTGTGAATAGTATCGTGGGGCCCATTTTTAATGAAAAAGTTGTTGAAAAGTGAAATTTGTGGGTCCATGAACAGTAAAATTGTGCTGAAAAGTCAAACTTTGCGGCTACTGTTCAATGAACAGTAGCCGCTACAGTACTGCTACAGTGAAAAACAGTGGACTGAACCGCGTGAGGAAAAAAAAAAAAAAAAAAAAGCAAAACGCAACGCAGCAAAACGTGCCACCCAAACGGTCTCTTAGTCTGAAAAAGATCGTGTTAAAAGAAAATGGAAAGAAAAAAATGCTTCATTTGGAAAAACATATTTTGTTCTTTGATTTCCTTGAAAACTATTATGTTTCAAAAGATGAAGTTTCCAAAAATCATTTGAATGTGATAAAGAAATCAAATTTTGTTAAAAATGACAAGACCATTGTTAGGACTGGCCATCCTCCTCTTGAGACTATTTTGATAAATACTGGCAAAACTAATGTTAAAGCTTCTCCTTTCAAAATTGCTGATGATCAAACTCCTATTGTTAGTCTTATTGAACAAAACAATTTTACTAATGAATCTTTGCATGTTATTGGCCAACAGCTTGACCGTATTGAAGAAAAAATTTTGAAAAAACTGTTTCTGTTGAAAACCCTATTTTAGTTAAAACTAAGGGTACTTCTACAAGCACTCATGCTGCTTGCACTATTTCAAGAAATGAAAAAGAAATTGTTTCTGATGAAAATACAGATTCTAATACTGTTTCTTCTATTTCTACCAAAAAGGTTTTTGACAATGATTTCCCAGAAATTAAAAGATTTGTTGGAAGTTCTTCCAAACCCATGTTTCTTACAAAAAATTGGTATTCAAAACCTACTCCTCCTGATATTTAGTTTGAAGAAAGACCTTTTCAAACTCAGTTTTCTGTTTCTGCTGATAAAATTTATGAATGGAATATTGATGGTTTTTCTGAACAAGAAATTATTAACAAAATGGGACATATGTCCATGGTTGGTATTGCTTATCAAAATAATCATGATTTTGATCAACCTGAAATTGTTGACTTGCTTGCTACTGGTTTTTCTGGTACTCTTCGTGGATGGTGGGATTCATATCTCACAGAAGATTCCAGGGACTCTATTAAACATGCTGTTAAAAAGAATGATGAAGGTTTGCCTATTTTTGATGATCTTATTGGTCGAGGTATTCCTGATGGTGTTAATACCTTGATTTATACTATTACCAAACATTTTGTTGGTGCTCCATCTAATGTTTCATCTCGAATTTCTGATTTGCTGAATAATTTGAGATGTCCTACTATGTCTGATTATAGATGGTATCAAGATGTTTTCCTTTCCAGAGTAATGCAGCGGAAAGACTGTTACAAACCTTATTGGAAAGAAAAGTTTATTGACGGTCTGCCCCCTATCTTTGCTCATAAGGTAAAACAAGAATTAATTGGTAAAAATGATTCTATTGATTATGATAATTTAACCTATGGTGATATATATATATATATATATATATATGAGATGAGTTCAAGTTACACCTAGTATAACTCTACAAGAGTTACACTTTTTTTAAGCCATAGATTTCCAAAAAATCTAACGGTCAAAAAGAAAACACAATTTTTTCATCTCATCATTAAATGCTTACCTAATTAATAACATCCTTATTAACTCTCTCCTAATTAATTACTTCTTTGTCTCTCTTTTTCTCTCTCTTTATTTCACTGTAATTCATTTTTCCTCTATCACTTTCCCCGTCCATTTCATAAAATGTTCAAGCAAAAATGTTAACACCAGGGCAAGTTAAGAACTATCACAAACTATGGCTTTGGAGGGGCACCAACACTCTCTGAACCAGTAATCTCCATTAGATCTATTTGCCCATTAAAACTAATCCAATTTACAAACTGAAACTCAGGAACTACAACACAATTACAATTAATTTTCTATTACTTTTCTAATTCAAAATTTGTTTTCAACTTTTCTCTTCCATTTTTTTCTTCTTTGAGTTTCAAGAGTTATGGGCGTCAAATATTACCTAGCGGAAAAAAGAAAAAAGAAGCTCTGGATGAAACTACATTGAGATAATAAAAAATAAAAAATAAAAAGTAGGGTGGCAGAGATAATAGATCCAATCTAAAAGTGGCGCAAGAGCATAGAGAGGAGGAACAAAGGCTTAGAAAGAAAAAGGAAAACAAAGAAAGATATGGTAGACGTGTACAAGGAAAGAGAGAGTAGTAGCAGGGCCGGCTGAAGCTATAGGCCACTTAGGCAACCGCCTAAGGCCCCACTTATATCAGGGGCCCCCAAATAATAATAATAATATATTATATAATATTATTTTTTCATCTAAGAAAAAAAAAAATTTTTTACTTGGCCCAAAACCAGCCCTCAAAGCCCAATACACACACACCCCATCCTTTTTTTTAAAAACCAAGGCTACTAATGCTTGATAATATTTCAAAAGCCCAATTCTCATTAGCAATATATCAAAAACTCAATTCTTATTGGCAATATTAAAAGCTCAATCTAGTTACTTGGTATTATTTTGTAACAAACCCAAAGTTATCAATATTTGGCAAAATACTATATCATAAGTATCACTTAAAGTCTAATAATTAACAATGTTTGAAGTTCTTAAACCTATTACTACAATATTACAAGCCGATGAAATATATCTTATAAAACCCATGGTAATCATTTGTGTTATGTGATACTATTCATTTTTCCAAAACTCATGGCAAACATATATCAAGCCCATGGAGAATTATTAATTTGTGTTATGAATATAAAAACCCATGGAAAGTTATGATTTATCTTAAACCCATAATATTTATTTATTTCATACCATATTATAAACCCATAGAAACTATTTATGTTACGTAACACTATTAATTTTTCCAAATCTCATGGCAAACATATATCAAACCCATGAAGAATTATGAATTTGTGTTACCAATATAAAAGACCATGGAAAGTTATGATCATTTATATTAAACACATGACATTTATTTATTTATACCATATTATAAACCCATTGAATTTGTTAGGTTCTAAGGTCTTAGGATTTTATGTATTTAGAACTCTAATTTGTAATGTTGGTAAACCATGATCAAAACATTGTATTTAGTCTTATTTAGACTTGCTCAAAGTTGGTTTAATATTGTAAAGTTGGAATCGAGTGGCTGGAGAAGTACTTGGGACTCTCGGCCTGGCTCGATCGATCGAAGAATAGACTCGATCGATCGAAAATCGCACAGGTTGAATTTTCTGCAGAATTTCCAACTCAGCCCTACTTCATTAAACGTTTAGGGTTTTATGTTTTTACCCTAGGTATATAAATAAAACCCTAGCCACGTTTTTGAAGGTTGTCCATATTGTATTGTTGCTCATACATTGCTGTTTTGTGTGAATCTCGTGTGAGATCTTTGAGGAGCTTTCCTTTACACAAAACTTAGGGTTTTCATGGTGGAGATGATTTCAACATCTTGAAGATCATTACTGTTGCAACCATTGGAACTTAAAAGAAAAGCAAGCGGGGAGCTTGTAGCTGATTGAAGAATTCAAGAAAGAAGTAGTCCGTGGATTCGGAGCCTGCGCGTGGTCGTGTCAGGAAGTTCTACTGGTGGGTAGCATTAGGAAGTCGAGCGGGGAGCTTGTAGTCCTTTTGTACGAACTTCAATTCTTTCATAGTGAATTCAGGTTAGCCTTGAGGATCGGTGGGTCAAATCCTCCCCAGGTTTTTACCGTGTGGTTTCCTGGGTGATCATATCTTGTGTTATTTATTTTCCGCTGCTTTATAT
>NW_027071808.1:126967-182644 GCF_002906115.3 Quercus suber | reverse complement strand
TGATAAAATTTATGAATGGAATATTGATGGTTTTTCTGAACAAGAAATTATTAACAAAATGGGACATATGTCCATGGTTGGTATTGCTTATCAAAATAATCATGATTTTGATCAACCTGAAATTGTTGACTTGCTTGCTACTGGTTTTTCTGGTACTCTTCGTGGATGGTGGGATTCATATCTCACAGAAGATTCCAGGGACTCTATTAAACATGCTGTTAAAAAGAATGATGAAGGTTTGCCTATTTTTGATGATCTTATTGGTCGAGGTATTCCTGATGGTGTTAATACCTTGATTTATACTATTACCAAACATTTTGTTGGTGCTCCATCTAATGTTTCATCTCGAATTTCTGATTTGCTGAATAATTTGAGATGTCCTACTATGTCTGATTATAGATGGTATCAAGATGTTTTCCTTTCCAGAGTAATGCAGCGGAAAGACTGTTACAAACCTTATTGGAAAGAAAAGTTTATTGACGGTCTGCCCCCTATCTTTGCTCATAAGGTAAAACAAGAATTAATTGGTAAAAATGATTCTATTGATTATGATAATTTAACCTATGGTGATATATATATATATATATATATATATGAGATGAGTTCAAGTTACACCTAGTATAACTCTACAAGAGTTACACTTTTTTTAAGCCATAGATTTCCAAAAAATCTAACGGTCAAAAAGAAAACACAATTTTTTCATCTCATCATTAAATGCTTACCTAATTAATAACATCCTTATTAACTCTCTCCTAATTAATTACTTCTTTGTCTCTCTTTTTCTCTCTCTTTATTTCACTGTAATTCATTTTTCCTCTATCACTTTCCCCGTCCATTTCATAAAATGTTCAAGCAAAAATGTTAACACCAGGGCAAGTTAAGAACTATCACAAACTATGGCTTTGGAGGGGCACCAACACTCTCTGAACCAGTAATCTCCATTAGATCTATTTGCCCATTAAAACTAATCCAATTTACAAACTGAAACTCAGGAACTACAACACAATTACAATTAATTTTCTATTACTTTTCTAATTCAAAATTTGTTTTCAACTTTTCTCTTCCATTTTTTTCTTCTTTGAGTTTCAAGAGTTATGGGCGTCAAATATTACCTAGCGGAAAAAAGAAAAAAGAAGCTCTGGATGAAACTACATTGAGATAATAAAAAATAAAAAATAAAAAGTAGGGTGGCAGAGATAATAGATCCAATCTAAAAGTGGCGCAAGAGCATAGAGAGGAGGAACAAAGGCTTAGAAAGAAAAAGGAAAACAAAGAAAGATATGGTAGACGTGTACAAGGAAAGAGAGAGTAGTAGCAGGGCCGGCTGAAGCTATAGGCCACTTAGGCAACCGCCTAAGGCCCCACTTATATCAGGGGCCCCCAAATAATAATAATAATATATTATATAATATTATTTTTTCATCTAAGAAAAAAAAAAATTTACAACCGGCCTTCTCCTTCAAAGTTTGTTTCTCACAAAGGCCCATTTCTCGCCCAAAAAAAAAAAAAAAAAAAAAAAGATCTATATAGGCCATCACCAAATCTCATTACCGTTTCTCACATAGGCCTGTTTATCACAAAGAAGAAAGCTGAAGTGACAATGTGACGAAAGCTAATCCCATCAGATCAGACTCAGATCAGACCATCACCAAATCTTTAGCTTGCATAAGCAAAGATTACAAACGGCCAGAAAAAAAAATTACAAAAGCAGAAAGAAGAGGCAAATAAGAGAAGAAAGAAAAAAGAAAGAAGAAAAAAAAAAAAAACTCATTCTCTAACTCTCTTTATAGATTGATTCTAAAAAAAAAAAACACTCGGCTTACTCATCAACTGTCTGTGTTGGCAATAGACTTGTGTGTTCACTGAAGGTTCGTTTTTTGTTTTCTCTTCCTTTCTCTTTCGTCTTCTTCATCACTTCATAGTCTTCATGTTTGCTGCAATGCTGCTGGGTATCTTGGTTTTTTTTTTCATGGGTGTCTGGGTTTTTTTTTTTTTTTTTTTTCTCTTTGAAGAGGGTTTCTCGGTTTTTTCCATGGGTGACTGGATTTTTTTTTTCTTTTGAAGAGGGTTTCTCAGTTTTCTTTTCATGGGTGTCTGGGTTTTTTTTTTCTTTTGAAGAGGATTTGCTCACGGGTCTGGGTTTTTTTTTTTCTTTTGAAGAGGCGTGACTTGAGTGAGTGTTTGGGTTTTTTTCTTTCCTTTTGCTGAAGAGGTTTTTTTTCTTTTGAAGAGGCGTGACTTGAGGTTGAGTGTTTGGGTTTTTTCTTTTTTCTTTTGGCTGAAGAGTGAAGGCTGAACCTGATCTCCTCTTTAGATTCTTTTAGATTTCTCTAGAAGAGGCGTGACTTTTTCTTTTTGGTTGAAGCAGGGCCGGCTGAAGCATCTAGGCTTTTTCTTTTTCTTTTTGCTGAAGGCTGAAGCTTAGACTACTAGATTCTTTTAGATTTCTCTAGAACCTTTTGGCTTTTGAATGGTCAATAGAGCTATAAAGAGAAAATGCTTAAAGTTTAATAGTCTTTCATGTTTTGAATGGTCAATACTCTTAGTGTCTTACACGTTTTCTGTGTGTGTGTGTGTTTTTTATTTATTTATTTATTTATTTAAGAAATCAGATTTAGATGGTCAATAGACCCATAAAGAGGAAAAGAGTTAAATTCTAATAGTCTTACACATTTTGAATGGTCTAAATGTTCAATAGTCTTACATGTTATAATTTACCTTGTACTAATATTAATTTTAATTTTTTTTGTGCAGGTTTAAAGTGTAAAGTGATCATATTAAGTAAAACTGCAATTGTGCTTTTGATAAAACAGGTTTTATTGTTTTATACATTAAATTTATATTATTCTAGTTAAATTGTAATTTTTTTTATATTTATAGATTGTGTTTCATTTATTCATAAATATTTTTTAATTACAAATGTCTACTAGAAAATATTTATCTGGATATTGAAGGAAGTTCTACTGGTGGGTAGCATTAGGAAGTCGAGCGGGGAGCTTGTAGTCCTTTTGTACGAACTTCAATTCTTTCATAGTGAATTCAGGTTAGCCTTGAGGATCGGTGGGTCAAATCCTCCCCAGGTTTTTACCGTGTGGTTTCCTGGGTGATCATATCTTGTGTTATTTATTTTCCGCTGCATTATTATTCTTGATATGATTGTTAGATTGTTTTAACCTAGAATTGCTTAATTTGACTAAGTAACAACTTGGCTAATTAATCTAGGCTACGCAATTTGTGTGTTTAAGGGGTCTAAAACCTTTCAGAATTTATATAAGAACCCATGTTCACTATTTATCTTATATCTCAACATACATAATATCTATTTTCAAAACTCATGATACTTATTCACCTTACAAGCATATGATGATTATCTATAAGAAAAACACATGAGAATATCACATTATTCCACTATAGTGGTTGTTACCATATTTTATTTGAAACTCATGGATATTGCCTCTATTTAAAACTTGTGGTAAATATTATTCTCAAGAAATACTGGAGGTCATTATTTAAAAGTCCCAAAGAAAATATCATTTACAAAATAATTCATGGCAAAAGTTATAAGAAACTATTCAAATTATTATTTAAAGCCTATGGAAATTAATACCCAAAACCTATCATAAATATTTATTAAAGCTCATGAATACATTTCATTTTTACTAACAACTAAAACTCATGTGGAATAAAAATACATGACAATATATAGTAGATTTGTCCATTTTGTAGGGCTCACAATGAGATAGGATAAGGATAGGCCCAAGTGGAGAGAACCACCAAGTCATAGGTCCACCAAAGTACTTAGCCCTCATGGGCAAGCCCAAAATGAAGTCTCAGTCAAAACAGCCCATGTGTGCAAACTAAGCCAGCTAAAGAACTCCATTCAGTTCAGCCTTCTGCTGGAGGTCACCTTAAGAAGCAACTTAGCTCCCAAACTAGATTAGGAGCTAGTCACCTGTCCCAGTAGCTTCTTTACCACTGCCAATCATGATCTGAACAACACTAGAGGCTGGGCTGACACCTAAAAATTAATGGGCAATAAATACCCTTCTTCTCCAAGTTTTAACCAAGACCTCCAAGCTCATGAAATCCTCAACTAAATAGTTTATTTTATTAATAAAAATGTATGTAATTGATTCATGAACCAAACCCATAAATCCTAAAGGGGAAAATTTGGAAACATGTGGTTTGGACGACATAAAAGGATCTCCAGTACAACCCTCTGAACTGGGCTTAAACTTTGATACTTGGCTTGGGGTGTTGAATCCTACTTCCTAAGGTCCAAATCTCAGTCGTAGCACTAGGATTCCTCCTTGATACCTGCCTTAATTCTATTGGTTAAACTCAGCTTCAGAAATCTTGACATTTAATGCAAGATTACCTCAATTACTTACCATGTGTCATATTACCCAAAGAAGCAAAGTAGCCCCAAAAGCAAATCTCCCATTTATGGCCAAATCCTAGGATAATTAAGTCTGCTATTCTACCCCTGATCAATCCTACGTATTTGGACTTTTGTTAATTAATACCTCCCTAAACACCACTATAAAAGCGTAAGCACACTAGCCCAAAAAACAGACCAACTCTGAAATTTATGATTTTCTTGTCACTTTGCTTGTAGTTTAGTACTTTAGTTCTCCCCAAGCGCATAAATCATTCCCTTTAGCCCACACTCACTTAGCCTTAGACATTCCTTTTCTTTTTCTGCATATTCTAAGCCAATAAATGCTTCCTAATCAGTCATAAACAACCCTTTACCCATTAAAGACTTAGTTTCAGCATTAACTCCATCATACCACCACAAGCTTAAAAACTCACTCACTCAAAATAGCCTACACTATCCCATTCATACCCCACATATATATTTCATAAGAATCTTAGTTCAACATCTGCTGCACTGAGCTGGAATCTCTTTCTCTCCCTTCATTCCATCCTTTTTTTTTTCTCTCTTACTTGTAATTATGAAGCCTTTAATCATTGTTTATTGTTATTATGATAAAAGCCATAATATCTTGAATACTATGGAAGTGTTCCCTCATGTTGACTTGATAATAATAAAGAAACTATATGATTTTTTATCATCTAAACACGTTTATTAACTAATCAAACATTACCGCTGGAGGTTAGACATATTCATTGCTGGAGGTCTGACATATTCACTGCTGGACCATTTTTCCTCTTGTGTACTTGTTATAATGGGCCTACTTCTATATTAACCAACTATGGGGAAAATGCATAATTTTTACTATGCAAATACATTTATCAATTTTTCTGGCATCTACCTTTGGACGTTTCTCTTGTTTACTGCTAGACTATTATTTAAGCACTTATTGTGGCGGACCATCCTTTGTGCTAGCTTATCTTTGCAGAAGGTATTTTTGGGGCCTTATTATGATATTTGTTGGATGCAACTCGTACCTTGAACAAAATGGGTTTTTCACACTTCATCGATATCCTTTGGACCATATTCCAAGCCCAAAGTCGAGTCTCGGTCTTGACTTCCCAAATATCATGTGGGCAATGAATAAAAAATTGCCCCCAACAATGAGTAAGTTGGAATTTATTGATTAGCCTTTTGATTTGGAAGAGTATTTTAATTTTTGGAAGAATTATGATAAGGAAAAATTATGGCTTGCGTTTAATAAATTGAATAGTGAAGTAGAGGAATGGTGGGAAGACATTTAAATAAATAGAAATCGTCAAGGCAAGCATCTAATTCGCTCTCAGCAATGAATGAAAAATTTCTTAGCTGATTTATGGTTTCTGCGTAATTATTATGATATACTAGATTATACAAGTGTTAATTATAAATTTGTATATTCATATGAAAGAGAATATGTTCAAAACATGAAAGGCCAACCACAAAACCAAAATTATCACATCCAAGTTCATGCGTCAAGAAAAGAAAAGGGTTTGAGGGTTGACAAGATGCAGCCAATTTCTAAAGAAAATATAGAAGTTTATGAGGAAGTTCATGAAGATTTCATTATAGAAAAAGATCATGAAATTGAGATTGTGGAGGAGATTAAAGACGATCCTATTATAGAGAAAGATCTTGAAGTTGAGATGGTAGAGACCATCAAGTTGATTTCTCCACTCAAGTTTCTTTTATATTGGTGGAGACATCAAACCAAAGTTTATTGATTTTGTTGGGATTGAAAGATTTGATTCAATCATCAACTCTTATTCAATGAATTTTGTCAATTGCATAAAGATTGAAGAAAAAGAATTTCAAATTACTCAATTGGTGACTTTCAAGTTTGGCAAGAAAACAGAGAATATTAAGTGTTCAAAGTATTTATTCTCTTGGTGTAGAAGATTTCATATCTCAACTACTAACTTGGGGACGAGTTGTTTTCAAGTTGAGAGATTTGATGTAGGACAAAATCTACAATTTAATTTTTATAATTTCATTAATTTTGGTATTTTTATGTAATTATCATTATTTTAGGTTTAGGTTATTATTTCCTTTTTTTTTAGGTGTTTTTAATACTTTTAAAGTCAAATTTGGTTCCTATTATGGTTAGGTATTAATTAAGATTCGTTCTAGAATCTATTTTCTCGTCTATCATGTTTTGTAAAGCATTTAAATAGGCCTCCTGGTCTGTAAAAATTTTGGAACAATTCAGATTGAGAGGACTGATTTTTTTTTTTTTTTAAAGGGGGCAATGAGCCTATCATTTGACTTAATTCTAGATAAAAATAGTAACCTAACTACCTAAGTTATTGGTCCAGAGAGGAAAAATTAAGTTGTCTTTAATCTCCATGCAATAATTGGTAAAGGAATTGGAAAATAATTAAATACAATTTAACAAGGCTGATTGTTCAGCATGTAGCAACAAAAATGTTACTCCACCAAGGAGTTCGGAAAACAAAATATATGACTCAACTTTTAGATCAGAAAATAAATGGCATATTCAAGGTTAACCTTGCCACAGTCGTTGTGGAAGGCGCAGTTAGGGGGTACAGAGAGGAGGTCGCTAATTTCAATAATCAGCTCTATATATTTTCGTCTGTGCCTACAGAAGAATGAGTTTGGATTACTCCACGATTCAGTCATCATCGTCAGAGTCATCAAATGTAATCTTTTTGGCCTTTGGAGCATCTAGAGAAATTTCCTTGAAGTGAGCCCCATAAAGCTTGGACTCCTGCATTGCAACACGAAGTATTAAACTACTCTGATGGAAAAGACGCTTGAAATATCTTGCATGCACATGCACATGCACATGCACATGCACAGGCCAGGGCGTGTTGACATAGAACCAAAGAAAAAAATAGTGCGAACACTTAAGACTAGGGAGAAAAATCCAGCAACTATTTGAACATGAATGTGAACTGTGAACATGTTAGTACGAACACCTATTAATGGGGATAAAAATTATTAAAATGGGGAAGAATGAACACCTTCTTCTTTACATGAGTGCCAAATTTTAAAAGGGCCTCAGGCACAATTTGCCCAGCTTCTCTGAGGACATTTACCAGCTCGCCAGCAAGCCCCTGAAATAGTACCATTAACACTGGAGAAAATGAAAAAGAAAAAAATTGGCAAAACACATCCTTGGTCAGATGACCAAGATATTGAATAACACACACACACACAAATTACCTTGTTCTGCTGCATGAAGAATGTATGAGCAACACCCTTTTTACCAGCCCGTCCAGTCCGCCCAATTCTGTGGACATAGTCCTCTGTGGTCAGAGGAAAACTATAGTTGATCACCACTTCAACATCTGGAATATCCAATCCTCGAGCAGCTACGTCAGTAGCTATCTGTGTGTGTATGGTCACATGTAAATAGGACTTATAGGTTACTGGAAATTGTCCATGATCATTATAGATCAAGTCATGTAGAAATGAGGCCCTTTCAATCAATTCTCTCGTGTGCTCGAGTGTGTAAAAAAACTCAAAAATTGAGCAATAAGATAACTTACCATCAAAGGGCAGCTTCCTTTCTTGAATAATGACAATGCCTTTGTACGTTCATGTTGTGCTTTGTCACCATGTATTGAAACAACATTCCAACCCCTAGAAATTGCATGTTAACATCATCAGTGGCTTTCCATTTTAAGAGCCATAGCCAGAGTAGTCTGGCTTGGCTAAGGAGTCCAAATCAATGGATAGGGGCAGGAATACCTTTCTAACAGCATATTTTCAACACGTTTTGTTTCATATTTGTACAAGACAAAAACCAATACTCTATTCCTGGCAGAAGTACAAATGTGTTAGCAAGAAATGGCACAACAATGTGTTAAAAGAAATTATATAGTAATTCAACTATTTTCAAGGTTTTCCTGTGTGACACAGAGATACAGAATACATTCATCTAAGTCATTGATAGAATCCTCCAGGCTTCAGTTGTCTCGAGCACGAATTTACAAGCTTAACAGATGATTAAAAATAAAAGGGATTTCTTTTTTGCTTTGTGGGGGGGGGAGGGGGGGGGGGGTGTTTGTTGGAATGAATAGCAACAAATACCTCTGGGATTGGTGGTATTTTTCCAGCAGAGTGACTAAACGCTGATCACGTGAACGATCATCCAAAACCTAAAGAAAGATTGTCCGTATTTAATAGATACAATCATATTTCTATGCTAAGATATAACAACTGATTGTTACACAGGTCATTTATATAGTATTGAGAACTTCTATACCTCTACTATCTGCATTACATCATGGTTGGCAGCTAAATCCTCTGAACCTACAACAACCTGAAACAATGTTTATCGTTCTTTCAGAGATAGTGATTAGGAAACTGATCAAAGGAGGTAATGAACAAAGACCCATACCTTAACTGGATTAGGGTCCATGAACTCCTGAGCTAATTGATGAACTAAGGGAGGCCACGTGGCACTGAACATTACCATTTGGCGAGCTGTGCAAAATTAATAATTTTATATTTCTTATCAAGAAAGGCTGAAAAGTAATTCATCCAGGCTTAGGGGAGAGTCAAACAAAAGATGAAGAAAATTAAATCCAAAAACTTCAATTAGAGGATAATAAAATCTATAACAAGAAGGGCAAAACATAGACTTCTTCATATTACATTTATCATAGATACCCACTGGATGGAGGGGTGGAACTGACATATTCTTTTTTTGATAAGTATGGAACTGACATATTCTACCAAAACCCAATATTACTGAGTTAGATGTTTAAGTAAAAGACATGGTTAAAAACAGGAATCCTCAACCAAACTGATCTATTTACATGATTGTTTTATGTAAGTGGCATATTTCATTATTATAGATGGGTCGGATGGAGGGATGCAACTGACATATTCTACCAAAAACCCAATATAAATGAGAGTAAGATGTTTACCTGAAAGACATGGTTAAAAACAGGGCTACTCAACCAAACTCATCTATTGTTTGTTTCATGTCAATGGCAGTTCATGTAATTGAAGGTGTAAATATAAAAGGTTTTTTTAGGCAATAGAATTTAAACTCAATTAATATATATATATATATATATATTAGAATGATGACATGGAAACTTTTGGGATTTCAAAAGTTTATGCGGTAACATGAAAGGAGACAACAAAAAGTTATAAATTATATATTGATGATATGGTTCATGTTGTAAGTCATTTATATATTTATATACTTATATATGTTTTGATAAGTAAAAAAAATATATATATAAATCAGGAAAATGAGTCACCCAAGTATAAAAGAAGTATACTTGGGTAAACAATCAGTTTATATATATATATATATATATTGATTGTTAAGTTACACACATTTAGTGGATCTTGAACCCACGACCTTAGCCTCCATCCCACTATTATGGGAAGAGAAAGTAACAGCAGAGCTATAAACTACTTAAGTAGTTTATATATTACTATGGAATATTTTGGCTTTACTAACAGACAGCAGAGTCATTAGTTAGAGAGAAGGAAAAATCATCCATATAGCTTGAAGGTTAAAAATCAACTCAAACCCATTAAACAATGTCACCATCAATCCAGAAGATATCAGCAACACAACGGAAAATCCAATGGACAAAGAGCTCCATTCACACCGCTATATCCAAAGCATCAGATAGACTCAAATCATAATAGACCCAGTATCTGAACTGGGCTGCCTAGGGTCAGCTGTTGGTCCATTATTTCCACAGTTAAAAGCCCCATCAATATATTTTGAATAATTTGATAGTTACACAAGGAGAGGGAAGAATTTGAACCCTTGATGTCTCTATTGGAAACACCAAAAGGCAATAGTTGAGCTACAAGGCTCTTGGCTAAAAGCCCTATTAATATGACAATCCAAGCTCTGCCGCATTCCATAAATCTTATTCTAAGCATTGGTTATTGGCAGTTAATCAATAGCCCACTGAATCTCTCCAAAATTTGAAAATTAAATTCAGATCATGTCCCACCACTAAATGTGTTCCCTCATAAAACCTGTCTTTCTTCAAGATTCCTCCCCGTGACTTTAAATCCCTCTTTTTTGTTCAACAAAATCCTATCTTTTTCTAACCATACCTTACAGATTCTTAAGTACATATAAAATTCCAACCCCTAAGATCACTACTTTGCAAACCCTAAAGCCCAAAGCATAAGCAATTGCAGGCAAGGTTCCAAGTGTGTCCCACATCAGGAACTCAGGCGAACAATGACCCTTTATAATTTCCCATCAATTTACTACGTATGGGAAATTTGGAGGGAGACAATACATGGGGGAGGAAGAGGAGAAGGAATGAGTATCCCTTCAATTGGATGTTCTAATAAATATTAGGATTGGAGAGGGGAATAGATATGTTTGGTTGCATAGTCGGAATGAGAAGAAATAATAAATGTATAATAGATGATGTCAATTGACAATAGGAAGAAATAAAAGATAAGTTTTTTAGATAGAGTTAATTTTCATAAATTAAGAGTAAAGTGGAAGTAAAGATCAATTCAATTAACCTTATATCCTCTCCTTTCAAACTCCCTCAATTTTAGAAAATTAAAAACAGGGCTTTGAAGGGGTACCAATATCCTGACTTTGACTCTTTAATTCTTTGACACAATACATCAAACTTATAATGCATTACCAGACCTTGCACTGCCTTTCCAAATGACTCATGGATTACCAATATCAGGCATCAACACTCTCATTTGAACACTACAAACCATTAGCTGTAGTTACTGCATCAAGAGACTAGGAAGGCAGAAACTAGACTAGGAAATTCAAGTGGGAGCTATTGGAGGAAGATAACATATATCCATTATCCAATGCTCAGCACATCAACTATCAAAGATATTTTTTTATAGGAATGAACAAAACAGAGAGTAGATGAGCATTCAAGAATAAAGAGAACATATAAATAAACAAATAATTTCAACACAACATAAGAAGCATAACAAACAAAGAAACCATTGTTAATATTCTGCATACCAGAACAGGTCTGACCCAGAATAGAGCGAACTTCTTGCTCAAATCCCATATCCAGCATTCGATCGGCTTCATCAAGAACCTACAGAAAATTAATGTCCATTTTCATTTAGAGCACAAACTACATAGTGGGTCTTCTCAAAAAGCTATACTCAACAGGCAATTAATTGATAGTTGCAACTTGCAAGTGCAACAATGACATAGACGCACTAGTGATATCGATGTTCTTGGGGAGGGAGGGGGAGAGAGTGCTAAAAAGTATAAAAAATTACACCTACTAACTTTGGAGTTCTCTTAGTGTCTCTATTTGGTTTGTAACTTTTGAACTGAAACAATGCTAACCTACGAGTTTTACCCTAATGCAAATATGAACCATCTGTCCATTTTTAAGTATTAATGGAGGGTAAGAGTCATATCGCTATCACACGTATCCAAATGAAGATTACACAAAGAGCCCACCCAAAATGATGGGTTCTGGAAGGAAATGGCAGTGCTAGTGTGGGGGGATGCTAAAGTCGGTCATTTGTTTGAGAGGAAACATATAATGCACTAGAGGCAATACTTTAAAAAGTTCTCTCTCAAAAAATGGATATTGTGGACCTTATCTGCAAGATGTTCACTTTTAAACAACTAGGGTACAGGAGGACTCTCTTTTAGTCTAATTGGAGGGGGAAAAGTTGTTGTTTGCTCTCTGAGAGAGAGAAGGACCCTGTCCCATAAGATTTTCTATTTTTGCCAATCCGTTGCAGTCGTCATTTTAAAATGACTTCTCTTCTGCTAAAATGAATTTATAGGTTCAGTAAGAAAAGGAACAGCTACTGGAGATACATGATTATTTATGGCTGAGTTTTGGAGTCTCAAGCATACAGCCATTGAGAAAGCAATTCAACAAATGGATACTCATTTGGAAAGTGATGCACATTAAGATGACCACTTAGGAAGGACTGCTTAAGAATGGCTGAATAAGATTTTTAAGATACCATTATTGTCATGTGCACTTTACTGTCAGTGTGAGGCTGTCAGCTGACCTTCCCACATAGCTCTAAATCAAATTAACATTACCATAAAAGCTTGTCACTTTTTCATCCCTAACATCTGCCCTAGCCTCAATGATATTAATTTAAATAGCTCCATGAAGCAACATATAGATAATAGACAGGGATGCATCTTCAAGTTCAAGGAAATATCGGTTTTTTCTTTTGTCCAAGTTGGGTGTTGCAGGGGAAAGCTTTACTACCAGTCTACCATGGTCATCAGGAAGTCCCATGCCAACCAATGTTGCCATTTCAATGAAGTTCACTGAAAAAATACTAGCGGACAATATGTTTTGAGGAATTGGATTTCCGAAGAGACAGATGTGGGAAGAAGAAGTGCTATTTGAAATGGATCTTGTTGGCTCAAATTAGTTTATTAGACATGGTAAGTAACCAAGATTTGATTGTTAAACACAATAAGAAAAATTTTGATAAGTCAAGTTTTACAAAGAAAAAACTTACCACAAATGACACATCCTTAAGGCAGCACACTCCCATTTCAATCAGATCCTTTAAACGACCAGGTGTTCCAATGACAATATCCTGAGTGTACAGAAGAAATATGCCAGTGATCCAACCATAAGAAAATGTAGCACACCATATTGTCTTTCTAAATAAATGTATAAAGTAAACAATCAAAACATTGTTAGCGTGTGTCTATGTGCAACTAACAGGTCAGAGTAATTAATGCGTGACTTTTACAATTGGCATATAAATACAACCAGACTTAGGAACAGATTATCTTACAACACCAGACTTCAAAGAAGCTATCTGAGGTCCTTTTGAGGTTCCTCCATATAGACAAACTGATTCCACACTACAAGATTTCCCAGCATCACACAGAACATCTGAAATCTACAAACAAAAAATGAAGCCAATTATTGGTTGCGTTTTTAGACAACAAAACCTTCACAAAGTCAAATGAAAATATAGAAAAGATATTGCCGGAGAGAAGATAAGAAGATGAAAACCATAACAGAATCAGCAGTCATAATAGTAGATAGACATAAAAAGTGGAAATGCTATCATCACATAATCCACAAGTTTCTCCAATTGCCCTGTTTTATTCAAGCAAATATGTGCTGGCATTAGTTCATGTTTATGGTTCTAGAGTTCTTGTTTTTAGTGCATACCATCAGCTCTCTCTCTGAAAATACAAGTGCTTTGTTATTCATGTTGGTTTCTTACAACCAATGATGAGAACATTTTCTTCCTCTTCTTTTCCCCCAGAATCTTCATTCAGATAAGTAAATGTGCGTTCCTTATTATTCAAATTGTTATTTTTCCTGCTGTAATAATAATAATAAAATTATTGTATTTATTATTTTGGATAAATAATAAAACTCCTTGACATTCCCAGAGTACCAGATTAATTCACTCCTCACTTTCTTACCAAAAAAAGGAAAAAGTGCTATATATCAAAGAGTTCTGAAGGAAATCTAAAGTGGCTTGATAACAAATTGTCACCTGTTATTCAAGTTTTTTTTTTTTTTTTTTTTTAGTGGCTTGATAACAAATTGTCACCTGTTATTCAAGTTTTTTTTTTTTTTTTTTTTCATGCATTTTAGTGATGATAATATTTATTTTAGAAGCAAATCATTTTAATAAGGGAAAATAACAAAATACAGAATGGACTAAATAGGTTAGCAATTACCCAATAACCTCATTCAGGCAATGTTCTATTTTTTCAAACATGTTACTTAAAATTTTAGTATAGGGATTGGAAAATGATCCCATTCCCAAAGTATTTTAGACCCAAGCATCACCACATGGAATTCTTAATTAATATGCCAATAACATGGTCTTCCAAAGCTGATTCACACTCAATCATGACAAGGAACTATGCCATCTCAGAAATAGTTACATCAACGAAAATATTCAACACATAATAAAGAATTCACATCACTCAATACAAATTGTCATTGACAACATACTTGTTGAGCTAGCTCCCTAGTTGGTGAAAGCACAAGGCAAAGCGGATTACGCCCCGTCGACATCTTTCCTTTTCCTTTGTTCAACACATGCATAATTGCCGGCACCCCAAATGCCAGTGTCTTACCTAACACACACACACCAAAAAAGAAATCCACAAAATGAATATATTCAACAAACCCTCTGTATAACTACTACTACTACTATTCATCCTCTGAAACTGAAAGTGAAAGTAAAGAAAAGTAAGGTAGGGTACCTGAGCCGGTGGCGGCAATGCCGATAAAGTCACGAGCGTCCAATAAGAAAGGCCAGGCACGGGACTGAATGGAAGAGGGGCTCTGGAAGTTGTTGCAGCACTCCAAAACCTCTTGGGGCAGACCCGACTCCGCGAAGGACTTCAAAGGAGCATACTTACCCAATTTCACATTTTGCCCACTCACCACAACCAGACCATCTTTCACAGCTTCATCCTCTTCTTTTCCTTGGTGGGTTTTGCTTTCCTTCTCATCCTCTTTCGGTTTCTTCTTCTCTTTGGGCTCGATTTCTTCGTGCTTTCGCTTGGGATTATTAGCTTCAGGTTCTTCGGCTTTGTCCTTGTTCCTTGGCTTATTCTTATTCTTCTTCTTCTTCTTTATCTTATTTTCTGGGTTTTGTGGGGGTTCTGAATCGCCAGGAAGAACGCCGGTGGTGGTGGAGTCCTCGAGTTTCCGACCCATCTTTGACTTTGTAGCTGAACGGCAGAGCAAAAGCCAAAGCCAAAGGTTTTTAGTTTTTACTACTAGGGGTTAGGGTTTTGGACTCTATAGACTACTTTCTTTGGTTGTAGTTACTAGTTAGGGAGGGAGGAGCGAGAGACAAACAAAATCCAATGATAAATTAGTTTATTTGGGAAAAAGTTTTTCTACGCAACTTTTTTTAGAGTATTTGATATTAATTTTGAAAATTTAATAGATCGATTTCATATTCTTTGTGCTTGCAAAACTTAAAGAGTTAAAAAATCAATAATTATGTTCACAATAAAATATTTAAATTTCATGTTTTTATAATTTAAAATTAAGCATAAAAAATAATTTTATTAATTAAATAGTAAATAACATCTAACTTGAACGAAATTTGATATACATGTTAAAAACATGTAATTTAACAGTTAGATTTTCAAAATTTATATTCAATAAAAAAAAATTTACATATATAAGAAGTTTTATCAATTAATTTCTTGTTTGGATATAGGAAAGAAAGGAAATAATAATAATATATATTTCTTCTATTTGATTTAGAAAGGAAATGGAAAGGAGAATCACAAAATCCTCAAGAGTTCCTATTCTACCAAATAGAGTTCCTTAAATCATAAATATTCTTTTATGATACAAGTGTTTAAGATTATGTTATGTCAACATTGTATTGACAAAATTGCATTTGGTTGGGTGATGGACAAGTGAGAAGATAGAAGATTTTAGTTTTCTCGTGGTGTTGGGTTGGATAGGTGGAAAAATGAGGAGATTGAAAACTTTTTTATTTGATTAAGAATAAAAATAATATAATAGGTTATATAAATTTACTCTCATACTTTTATTTGATAAAAAAAAGTAACACAAAAAATGTCTAAAAGGTGGGGTAGGCTTACAGATATAACAATTAATAATAATAAATGATTATTTAATTGAAATAGAAGGCAGAATATATATATGATTTTTTTGATGAGTTAATGCAAATGCTCTGAGACTTTTAACGTGAAGGAATTTTGCAAAGAAAAACGATTCGTACAGTACAGAAATTGCAACCAACCCCCATTAATTAATTAATACTATCAATATCAATATTGGGGTTCGTACAGTACAGAAATTGCAAATTGGACAGACAGAGGAACTGAGGAATGTTTCTTTCTTTTTTTTGGAAAATAATATGTATCAAGTAAATATTCATCAAAAAACATATATACAAGTATAACAACACTTGAAGATGATTTCTTATTATTTTCTAGACTAGAAGAATGATTCATCTTCTAAGAGTCCAAGTTTACCGTTTCGTTTGCGTAAGAAATTTATCAAAATATTGGGAACGAAAAGCAGCAAGCAAATGACGAAGCAGCAGCAAGCTCTGAGGAATGTGTTGGACAAATTTCCCCATTCAAATATACATATAATCCTCCAATGCCTCAGTTCGACTACTACTACTACTGCTAGTACATGCCATGCACGACAGGCTCATGCCCACATCCTCAAAACTGGCCTATCCAACCATGCTAATCTCACCACCAAGCTCCTCTCTCTCTACGCCAACAACCATTGCTTCCATGAGGCCAGCCTCATCCTTGACTCCGTCTCCGACCCCAACGTCTTTACCTTCTCTACTCTCATCCATGCCTATTCAAAACTCAGTCGCTTTGCTGATGCGCTCCGACTTTTTTCTCGTATGATATCCCATGCCCGCCTTCTGCCTGATGCTCATGTTTTCCCTAGTGTCTTCAAGGCTTGTGCTGGACTACGGGCCTTCAAACTCGGCCAACAGGTTCATAGCTTTGCATCCGTATCTGGGTTTGCTTTCGATTCTCTTGTCCAATCCTCTTTGCTTCATCTCTATCTCAAATGTGACCGTCTTAGAGATGCCCACAATTTGTTTGATAAAATTGCCCAACGGGATGTTGTTACATGGAGTGCTTTGATTGCTAGTTATTCAAGACGTGGATGTATACATGAGGTGGAACAGCTCTTTTATGAGATGAGGTCTATGGGCGTGGAACCCAACTTAGTGTCTTGGAATGGTATGATTGCCGGTTTTAACCATAGTGGGTCATATAATGAGGCGGTTTTCATGTTCCAAAAAATGCATTTTGAAGGCTTCCACCCTGACGGGTCTAGTATTTCTAGTGTTCTGCCAGCTATAGGAAACCTAGAGGATTTAGTTTTGGGGATCCAAATTCATGATTATGTGATCAAGCAGGGTTTCAATTCGGACAAGTGTGTGGTCACCGCACTTATTGATATGTATGGCAAGTGTGCCTGCACCTTAGAAATGTCGCAAGTTTTTCATGAAATAAATGAAATGGACGTAGGTGCTTGCAATGCATTCATTACAGGTCTCTCGCGAAATGGTCAAGTTAACGATGCACTGGAGGTATTCCGGCAATTCAAAGGCCAAGGGATGGAATTGAATGTTATTTCTTGGACATCAATGATCGGCAGTTGTTCTCAAAATGGGAAAGACATGGAAGCTTTAGAACTTTTCAGAGAGATGCAAGTTGTGGGAGTGAAGCCAAACTCCGTGACAATTCCTTGCTTGCTTCCAGCTTGTGGCAATATTGCAGCACTAATGCATGGGAAGGCAGCCCATTGCTTCTCTCTTAGAAGGGGATTCTCTAATGATGTGTATGTAGGTAGTGCATTAATTGACATGTATGCAAACTGTGGAAAAATCCAATTGTCTCGGCTTTGTTTTGAGAAAATGCCCACAAAAAATTTGGTGTGCTGGAATGCAATTATGGGTGGATATGCAATGCACGGAAAGGCTAAGGAAACTATGGAAACATTTAACTTGATGCAGACTAATGGACAGAAGCCTGATTTTATCAGCTTCACTTGTGTATTATCTGCATGCAGCCAGAATGGCCTTACTGAAGAAGGGTGGTATTACTTTAATAGCATCTCACAAGAGCATGATATGGAAGCTAGGATGGAGCATTATGCTTGCATGGTAACACTTCTTGGTCGGGTAGGAAAACTTGAAGAGGCTTATTCTATGATTAAGACTATGCCTTTTGAACCTGACGCTTGTGTTTGGGGAGCTTTGCTTAGTTCTTGTAGAGTTCACAGTAATGTGACTTTAGGTGAGATTGCTGCGAGAGAACTCTTTAAGTTAGAACCAAGTAATCCAGGGAATTACATACTTCTATCAAACATTTATGCTTCCGAGGGCAAGTGGATTGAAGTGGATAAAGTGAGGAATATGATGAAGAGTTTAGGTTTGCGGAAGAATCCTGGCTGCAGTTGGATTGAGTTAAAGAACAAGGTACACATGCTACTTGCAGGAGACAAGTCACATCCTCAAATAGACCAAATTATTGAAAAGTTGGATAAATTGAGCATGGAGATGAAAAAATTAGGTTACTCTCCTAATACTGACTTTGTTCTCCAAGATGTGGAGGAACAGGACAAGGAGCAGATTTTATGTGGACACAGTGAGAAGTTAGCAGTAGTTTTTGGGCTTTTGAACACTAGTCTGGGTTCTCCTCTTCGGGTCATTAAGAATCTCAGAATATGTGGTGACTGCCATGCTGTTATAAAATTTATCTCCAACTTTGAAGGGAGGGAGATTTCTGTAAGGGACACAAATCGGTTTCATCATTTCAAAGATGGAGTTTGTTCTTGTGGGGATTATTGGTAGATTGATGAAACGGTTAATTGGGGAAAGCCATCTTTACTATTCAAAATAATATTAATATGTATCATATTCAAAACATTGTCATTCTATTGCTTCAGTCCACAAATTTGTATTGACACTAAATTAGTGTCAAAATAGCATTTCTCCTCTGCTGTACACCATTCATTCATTCTTTCATTCATGTTCTTGAACTCTATTTTCCATTCTATTCTAGTTTAACCTTGCAAAAATCAGAATGTAACATGAGTAAATAAGGGAGCATAGGACAATGTAAAGAAACAATTTTAGCATCAGATAAAAGAATGCAACATTTAATAGCTGTCTGAATTTTAACTTTCTGCAACACCATTCTAAGAATATATGACACAAGGCCATTCCTTATTACTTCCTCTCTTTTTTTTGTTGGTAAATAGCTATAATGGGGGTGAGGGAATTTGAACTCTAGATGTCTCTATTGAAACACCGCGAGATGGCAACCGATTGAGCTACAACTTAAATACTCTTTTGGTGCTTTTGGAGGGAATAATTCTGCTTTCAAATGCACTCATTTCCAACTTCAATGTATAGATCCTATTCAACTAACAAAACTACATTAAAGTAAAATAAGTGTGCACTTCATGAACATATATACATGTTCTTATTGTAATAGACTAATAGTAAGCGGGTTCATTGGGTTTATCTAGGGATATTGGCTTATATAGAAAGTGTGGACTAACATCTTGCTGGTCACTTGATTTGGTTGAATTTCAAGTTGGTGAGATTGCAAAAATATTTTTTTTAATATGCTGATTTTCCTAGGCAAGTTTTTAAGTGAAAACAAACAAATACATTCTTTATTTTTAATATATTTTTTCCTTGGCTGTTTTCTTAGCATGTATCATGAGTAAGGAGTTGGTTGATATGATTATCATAATATGTTCTAGCTAGATGCTTATATCGCAAGTTCGCATACGGTTCCTTAGCTGTTTTCTTAGCATGTATCGTTAGTAAGAAGTCCTAGTACTAGAATTTTAAAAAGTTCTAACATTAGGTGGAATAGGATTTTTTTTTTTTTTTGGCAATTATGTTTTATTTTTTTTTTTTTTTTTTTTGCCAATTATGTTTTCAAAAAAGGATTCAGTCTTTTTCCTTAGACTTTCCAGTTTGTTTGCAGAAAGCATGCACGTCTATGTATGGCCAATTCTATTACAACAATTGGAACACCGATCTTGACATGAAAATCTTTGGTCAGATGCTTAAGTCCACGGTCAATAAGAACATCGCCATCACATGAAGAACAAGTATTGTATGTGTAAAAAGGTTTTGAAGCCAAAAGTCTACAGATGATGAAAGCCATATTTTATGAGCGCCTGAGATGACAAAGAGACGCTGGCCATTGTGTTTCTCTAGTTAGATTGAAAGAACCCTAGTGGAGAAGTGGAATAATTAGCAAATTCTTTTGATGTATACATTTTCTAACAGAAGAAAGTTATTTTGCTAAGATACATATCTTTTTCTCTATCACACAGTTAAAAGTATTTTTTATTTTATATAGTTTAATGTTTAAAAAGGAGATATTTGTTTATACACGTGGAAAACTTTAGCAAGTTGTGATTCTACATAACCGGGTCTCTCTTTTTATTGTTTTTAGAGTCAACCTAGATTCTTCTACTTCTTTTTTTTCACATACCCGGAAATAGAATTGGATGCCAAAGTTATTTTTGATTCTTTAAATTCTAAAAATTCTAAATCAATTGGTAACAATCTATTATTATTTGGAAATATAATTAATAAACTAATTGAATCAAGAAAAGCCACGTTCTCTTTCTCACATACTCTCTTTCCTCACCACTTCCTTTCTCTCCCTAAACTCAAACCACTTTACCTACTAGAATATTGATCTTTGAATTTTATTCACAATCACAATGAAACAAACAATGAATACACTAAGCCATGTTGACAAGCAGCAACCCCAGAATCACATCTCACTTGCTCCCCCTGAAGTACATGTAGATTTTCTGCACAAACCAAAGAACAAACAGGAGACGAACTGTGTCATAGAAAGAGAAAAGGAAGAAGAGACTATAAAATTCAGCAATGTGCATAATAAGTACCCTGCATGCCTGTTCCCAAGAATACAATCTAAACATTGATAATTAAGTTGCATATATGCAGACAACCTTCAATGATTTCTTGAAGCACTCTTAAATGCTAATAATATTTTCTTCAGGGACTATAAAATGGTACTTGTTTCAGATAAAGTAGAGATCCGGGGAATATAACATGGTACTTATTCAGATAAGTAGAGTTTCAGGACTACTCAACCAATGAATTGTATAATCTTGGTACATTTCATAGTACAAAGTGTCCAATCTGACTATAGAAATCAAACCCAAGACCTCTTGAGATCCATAAGATCTTGGTTTTGAAACTTCTAGCAAGTATATTGAGGTCATCCCCAAGGGATTTTTTCCCTGTAATTACTGTGCGTGTGTGTGTGTGATACAAAGGGAATACATACACCTAAGAAAATGGTCAAGTGTTCAAAGAGTTATGGACAGCCTCTTTAGCAATTAATAAATAAAATCATTAATGATTTAAATATTACAACCTCATAATCAGTCTATTATTGGGAAAGGCATATGCATAAACTGGTGTGTCCAATCAGACAAATCAGTAAGAACATCCTTCACCTAGGAATATCCATACTTTCCATCACAGTCTCAATCAAATCTACCATCAATAACAAACCAAAACTTAGGAAACCCTTCTGCTTCATTTTCCTATTTTGACAAAGACATTGCAAGGAAGAACATCAGAAGCATTTCAGTGATGCTGCACCAATGCTGCTAGACATTAAACTCTCTCAACAACAACAACAACAAAATCACCATAATCCAGGTCCCAAGGAATGATTTTCATCACAACAATGTTTATTTTCATATTTAAGGTTCAATTGAGCAATGTCTCCAATTAA
Organism: Quercus suber; assembly: GCF_002906115.3. Lineage (NCBI taxonomy): Eukaryota > Viridiplantae > Streptophyta > Magnoliopsida > Fagales > Fagaceae > Quercus > Quercus suber. Next base: position 160,970 of record NW_027071808.1, on the reverse strand, counting down.
ACCTCTCTCCAAGGCCACAATTATGCCAACTTCCAACAGCAACTTACAATATTCAACAAGCCTTAAAAGGAACTCTCTTCAAAATGTCAAAGTCCACAGAAGAAATTCTTATCATGAAGCATCTCTCATTCTGAAGTGTTTCTATTCTATCACAATTTTTATCTATTCATATCAACTAAATCCATACTACAAATGAAATATCATAAGCAGGATAAAAAATAAAAATAAAAAAAAATAAATAAAAAGGGGGCAGAGGGGGATCAACATATACCCTTAATGCATGTCTATTGCAATTCAGAGTTACATGAATCAACAATTTAAATCAGTTGATTTACATTCACATATGTAAGGCACCACGTTTTCTACTTTTATTGATGCTGTCCACAACAAGTACAGCAGCAAAGGTGGTAAAGAAACTAAAATAGAGCAAAGTGCAAACAGAAAAAAGAAAAGAGAACAACATATGCCACGACAAGTGAAGAAATTAATTAGGATTGTATCTGAACCCAGAGAGAGAAAGGGTATACACAACACTCTCACAGAAGGAAGGGATGAGATATATAAATTCTTAATTAAATAAATTAGGGGCCACCACAATCACTTTTATTACTTTAAAAAGAGAATGCATATAATCTGAATCTGACCTGAAGTACCCATAAGCTTAGAAGTGACTCCAAGCAAAACAAGCCAAAGCCAACTAAGTAGAATATCTGCAGTGAAAATAAACGTTAGAGAAACCAAATGCTCAGTCAAATAACATACAAGAGAGAACAAGTTAATGTTCTGCTGTTAATCACATCTTATGTCCAAATGAAGTGAATGTAAGCACGGACCTCTGACTATGTTCCTAATAGCATTTTTGGTCTTCATTGTTCAAGGCCATAAGAGGGCAAATTTGCTTTTCAGAGAGAAGGCATCAAAAAGCAAGCATTATAGAAGCCTATAACTCTAACCATATTTTTTACTGGTAAGGTACACAAGCACTAATCGGGTCTTGAATCAGACACCTTACCCTCCATCCCATAATTGTGCAAAGAGTAAGTGTCATTTGAGTTAGAGCTCATGGGCCTCTTACCATGTGTTGTAACTAAAAGTACCAGAGGCCGTTTCAGTTTGTTAGAGAAATGAGATATTTCGATAACGTTTAGTATAGTCATACCTTTCCCTCCTATTTTTGTTTTATGCCATCCTTATGATTAATTTCATTTTGAGCCTTCCACATTTCCATGTGCCAAATATAATTTACTTTAAATTTTAATTAATTTTGTTTCTTTATTCAAGAGATACGTAGTATATATTTTTATTGGACTTATTTGGTTAAAGTTTGACATATTCAATGGAACACGGGCTTAAAATTTTAAACACTCTTAATAAATTATTTGGGTTTAACTTATTCAAATTTTACAGTTTCAACTTTGATCTCTCTCTCTCTCTCAATTTTAATATCTCTTCCTCTCGGATCTACAGTTTCATTCTTCAAACAAAAATGAAATTTCAGTTTAGTATGCATTTATAATATAATTCATTGTTTTAACATTTTGATTCCCTTTCAAGATCTTTTCAAAGGGAATACAAAAAATACAATCATCTCCCTCACGTTTTCTAAAATTAACCATGCCATAGGATTCTGTCCATAAATAAATAAATTGAAAATCCATATCATTTTTTGACAAAAGATTAGCATCATGCTTTATGGTACAAGGAACCCATAACCCACTAGACAGAGTTGAGTTGGCATAGAAGAATTCATGCAGTCAATCCCATTCTATTGGGAATAGGACTGAGTTGAGTTGAGTATTTTTACTTATTTTTAAGTTGAGCTGGATATTGGCATTATGGTTCATTTTGAGGGGGAGGGGAAAGAATGTGGTACATATAGGGGACATAGAGAACAAATTTGAGTGTCTCAAAATTACAGAAAAAGTTTACAGGACTCTCATAATAGCAATACTTTCAACACATATGGGGAATCTAAATAATATTTAGAAATAAGGGCAAGGCCATGTACTTTCGATAAAATCTAAGGCAGGCTGAAGTATTGTATCCTTTTTCAAACTACATAACACTTAAATATGGAACTCGACAAAAGAGAAAACTTCTACTCCTACCATCATATTTCTGAACAAGAGAAAAATGAATACACAAACATTTCATTGACCATTGTCCTACTAAACCATAAGAACATCTTCATGACTGAAATTTTAGTGGCAAAAAGTAAAAGCCAAAATGACATGAATACGTTAAAAAACTTACCCCAATCAATGCATGGTCAGAGAAGACATCAATTGCTGCAAGGATTCCCCTGAATCACAAAAACAAGAATGAAAAAATTATATTAGTAGGTTCTGATGCATAGGCCAGAAACAACTGAAACGTGATCATAACAATTGTTGCAAGACCCTATGCTCATCAACAAGCCTAAATTGATTTAGAAAGATACTATGGAAGTTACAAAAAAGTTGAACATTGTACTCTACATGCTACAATTTCTTAATGATTGACATTAGTTCACTGCTTTATATAAATCAATAATCTGTGAAAGAACCTTCAACAAAATAATCCAATTCCTTACACAGAAAGATGATCAAGGCCCTTAAAATCCCATAGCAGAATCCAGTTCCCATACTATTTACCTTACCTAATGGTCAGTGTAAAGGATCTTATTCTCAGCAAGAACAAGTTATTTAATGATTTACATTTTTTTTTTTCTGAGAGATTATTGACTACAAATTCACATATGTCTACCGGTCACTAAACATGTGTGAGACAACAACTAAAGTGCTTGAACTATTTTCTTTTTTACTCAATGCTCTTTCAAAACATACAACATAACAAATATATTTGTAAGCTTTAGTAATGGCAATCAACCACTTCAAACTTTAATTCTAATAGCTCAAGATACTAGTACTTACGTCAATGACTTCCCATGAAAGACGATTGGGGGTGCAATAGCAGCAAAAATACAAAAACCGATATGAAGCTGCATTGTGCCAGATTAATCAATAGACAGAAAAATAAGCCACCTATTCATGAGAAGCATAGCTAAGACAGAATTATATATCACATACCAGATAGAACAAGAAAAACCAGCTGAAATTCAAGGCACTGTCTGTCCTGTAATTGGAAACAAAGCAATTTTCAACACCCATCAGCACACATAATATGACATTTTTTTATGCTATCACTACAGAAACTCTTTCAAATACAAAAATAAATGAATATCTTTCCTCTAATAGGTTAATGTAAGAGCTTTCTCTCACCAGTTAAACAATAAATGTAACATTGATGCCACCCAAACAAGCAGGTGCCACTAGCTATACAACATACATGCATGTACAAAGGCACACGTGCACAAAAACACTGAAGCCTTGTTTGGATTCCTTTTTTTCATCGCTCAATTTCTGTCACTCATTACTCATCACTCACTACTCATCACTTAAAATACCCTCCCTGTTTGGCACCATCACTCAATATTTTTCACACTATTTGTGGGCTCCATACCTGTCAATTGGTGCTGTTTTTTTTTTTTTTTTTTTTTTTTTTTTTTTTCAGTACCCAAACTCACCGAACCCAGAAATAAATAAATAAATAATAAATAATAAATAAAATAAAAACCCAAACTCACCGAACCCAGTGGAAGAAGAAGAGAAGAAAAAAAGGAAACCCAGAAACCCAAACCTAGTGAAAGAAGAAGGAAAAAAAAAAAAAACCCAGAAACCGCACGCAGTGAAGGAAGAAGAAGCCACCTAGTGTGAAAGGAAAAAGAAAAAAAAAAAGAAGATGAAGAAACGCACGCACCGAACCCAGCAAAGAAAAAAAAGAGAGAGAGAGAGATGGTTAAAAGTTGCGGCTGAGTTGACAGTGGGTCCCTCCATGTAATATTATTTACGGAAATGCCATTGAAAACAGAGTTATAGAAACTGAAAACAGCTAAAATGTGTTTTCAGTTTCCATAACTCATCACTCAAAAATCAAAGAATTGAGTGATGGAAACAAGGACTGAAAACTAAGCCAAACAAAAAAAAAAAATTGTGGGACCCACACGATTTGGATGATGAAAACAGAAAACTGAGTGATATCACTCAAAACTCATCCCATCCAAACAACACCTGAGATGCACACAGGAACACACCCAAAAAAGAATAAAGGGGGAGGAGTTGGGGGGCTAAGGTCACTGAAATCCTTCTCTTTCTCTTCAACTTAAGATAGCCTACAAGAAAACCTTCTCTTTCTCTACATTACGAAATACTAACCTCATAGCACGATAGAGAGGCCGATACCACAGCACATACGAAAGTGGGCATCCAAGTAGAGCATAGATTGTTGCAAGGAAAAAAATTTTGACACCTGCACAAAGTGGAGCTTATGAGAAGATCCAAATTACATTGAAACCAATGCCTATTATATCTTGAATGCAGAAACAACATTGAAAAAGAGAAGCTCACCCCCGCCTTTGATCCAGCATGCAATCACGGCGATTAAATTAAAAACAAGACAAAGAACTATACCTGCACAAACAGTACTACAAGAGTATCAGATATTGCAGAAGGATTTTACAGTGAGACTTTTTAAATCAAGATTACAGCAAGCAAAACAAAACTGAAAACCTAACATGGATAATTCTCATCTAAAATAAAATTTAGACCTTTTTTTTCCTTCTTAAATTTCAGTAGCCAATTCTCCAAGGGACCAAGTGAAGACGCCTAAATTAAAGAAACTATACTCCACAAAGAGCTCCATATCATTATATTTATCGAGATTAAAAAAAAATCCTGAGCAGAACCAACTTACACAAGTAATATAATGTAAAATGTTTTACATATATGATCTCTCATACCTAACCAACTTGCAAAAGCCAAATATTGCAGCCTTTGTGCATGGACTGGTATTTCGTTGGCTATATCATGATGAATTATGGGGAAAAATGGAGGCCAATTTCGATTATCATTGGGAACACCAGCTGATATAAAATTTAAAAAAAAAAAAAAAAAAGAGTTTAGAAAACAGCAAAACAAGTTCACAAAAATACATTAAGTTGTAGGTTGTGACCTCATAGTTTACCTTGAGCAACAGCATCTTCTCTCCGCTTTATTTCCTGTGGAAGGCAGTTAAAGAGTACAATGAAAAACAGAATCAAAGGCAAAGAATATATTCTATTTAAGAGTAAGAATAACCAATACAATCATTTCCAGTAGGCATCACATATTGTAACTAATTCATTGTTATGTAAAGAAACAAAATCCCCATTTCTAGGAATTAACAGAAGTGGTTTTCAATGTAGAAAAATAAATAATAAAAATTCAATTCTAGACAAGTACTCAATCATGGAATTGCAATGCAAACCTTTTCCCTCCTTTTGAGATCTGCTTCCCAAGATGCAAGCTCTTTCTCTTTGGTCTTAGAATCCTACAAAAACCATACCATCAAGAACATAACTCAGCTCTCTCAAAAATATCAAAGAACAGAAAAGGAATAGAAAAGGAAATAGCAACTTCACTACATTCATTGTATCCAATGGTATATCCACTGTTGCATCATGTTTCTGCCCAAAGCCTAGGGTTTCAGACCCCAAAGGTGGAATGTGTGGCTTTGATCTGGGACCAGCAGCTCCATTCTTCAAAGGTTCCCAATCGTTAATCAATGACACAATGAATAAATGACAAATAAAGAAATGTTCAACATTCAAATATGCGTGTGCACGTGCTAGTATTGCATGGAGACGGTAGATCATCTTTACTTATATTTTATGGTTGCATATGATTTGCGGAACTTTGTTTTTTAGATCCTTTAAATCTCACTAATAAACATGATTGATCTTATGTTTGGCTGAACAAATTGTGCGGGTAAGCACACTTAAGATATTTGGAACATGATTCCATTATGTTTGAAGTTGACCATTTAGGGGGAATGCAATCGGCATACATTTAACAATGCAAAGAGTAGGGGGAATAAGTTGTTAGCAAATTTTGCTAGCTCCTTATTTGATTGGTCTTGCACATTGGGTTTTACAAATAGTGATACTATTGCAACGTTTTTTGAGTTGTTGTACATAATTCTCTCTCTGTAATGCTTTAGGCTCCTTCATGTCTATTATACATGAAGTAGTCTTTTTTAAATAAAATCATTCTTTCCTATAAAAAAAAGTTATAAAGTTTTATTTAAATATAAATTTTTAAATAATAATAATAATAAGCAGCTCAAGCAATACAATGCATTGCATTCCATTGCAATCTCCAGATTCATGAAGGCAAAAAAGTACAACATGTCAAAATAACTACAAGATCACCACAATACTAATAATCATCAAATCCATCAAAAGATCATTGATATCCTATGATTTCAATCCAAACTTTAAACTTTCATGACAAGTAGAAACCTGTGGGATTGTATGAAGCTTTTGTTTGGCTCAGATATAGGGGAATTCAGGTTCAAAAAAGACTTACTTTATCAATAAATTGAAATTAGAACCTATCAGAACTCTGCCCACCCCCCTCAATTCCTATTACTGAAGCCCAAGTGGATTATGGTTCACATACACAAAATCAAAGCAATAGATTTTGCTCATTTTCTCTTTTTTGGGGGTGGGGAGGGGGAGTGTTATCACCTACGCTATTAATTTAGTTCTTGTACAAATCCTAGCGACCGTGTATTTTAACATGACTAATGGGACTAGCGGGGGTTCATTGGTTGATCCCCAAGCAAGTTGTTGACATTCTATTTGAGTGGCAGGTCTAATTTGATCGACGTAAAAGTTCCTGAGGTTGGAATATAGCGCCGATACCACAAATATGGCAGGAGAGCAACAATCAAAGTATAAAGTAGTGAAGCTCTCCCTTATGAATTGCAATGATGAAATCATCTTGTTTGAGCGGTCTTGCACCCGACCCTTGGCCCAAAAAGATTAACTTCTGGTCGTAATTTCATTTCACATGCAAGTCTTCACTCATTCTTGGTCACCAAAAAAGAACCTCTAGTAGTAATTTGTAATTCATGCAACTCCTTAGGGGAACTTTCCTTACACACAATGTGTCCTCTATTTTCTTATTAATTTGGTTTGGATGCCCTTGGGGAATTTATTAATAGACCATTTTAAGAAAATTTTAATATCACTTTTATGAGAAATATAAAAGTTTGTTACTTTTTTCTTTTTTCCATAATAAATTTCTAAAAATACTTCACAACATTTCCCTTATTAATTATAAAAAAAATTAAAAAATTAAAAAACTTAATAATTGCATTTGTCAATACTTTCCAAATTTTCATTATTATTTTTTTTTTTTTGGTGGAAAGGGAAAGGGAAATTTTTCATGAAAATTCTTGACTCATTATATTAGCGCAATTAAAAAAAGCCGTAAAAAATATTTTCCAAATTTTAAAGAATTCAAATTGAATAATGCTAGAGATACAAATTATTTTACAGCTGATGTGGTGAGTGATTATTGGTAAATAAAAAAGTAATATTAAAATTCTTGAAATTAAGCATTAAAAACAGTGAAAACCATGTCAGAAATTACAAACTTCTTTAAATGAGTTTCCTTTTCAGTCAAATTTTAAAAAAATTATTTTTCCAATTTAAAGTTAAACCGACAGTTTCAGTTTCAGTTTCAGATCCAGAAGTAACCCAAATGGAGTATTTAAATAAATACCAAATAAATCAAACAATACCGTGCTAAACTAATCTGAGTGATCAAACAACAAGGTCTAAAAATAGTATACAATTATTAAGAGATAAAAAAACAACGAGGGCAGATCTGAGAAAAAAGTGAAAAATATTTGAAAGTTAAGAGATATAAGAGAGAGAAAATAATTACCGCGAAAGGATTAACCACTTCTTCCTCGTCAAACGGATTCGGGTCGTGGTGCCGATTCATCTTCAGATCCCTAATTTTTGCAGAGAAATGCTCCGAAATTTCAGATTTTTTTGATTTTACACAGTCACTGAGAGAGAGAGACAGACAGACGGTGTGAGACTCGGTGTAGTGGGTGTGAAAAATAAAATTTTTTGCTTCTCTGCTACGCGGGATAAGTTTTAGAATTTTTTTTGCATTTGCCCTCCGAGTTTTCTATATTTACGTCCATTGCCCTTACTTTGCTTGTTTTCAAATTACAATTGCATGTTTCTCTCTGACGTGGCAAATTATTACTTGCTACACAAGGTTTTAGCATAGCATGAGATGAGTTTAAAATTCTTCATTTAAATTCAAAATATGATCTAAATTAAATTCATTACAATTACAGTTAGGTGATTGAATCTAATTTGAAAACACTTAATTTATTACACCTACAATATATAAGTATTTTACACGTCATAAGTTCCAAATTTCCAATTAGTTTATCTCGTAAAATTGATACCCTAAATTTGAAATAGTGTTGACTTAACTTTTATTGTAACTAACCTCTAAGCACAATGGAGAGAGATAGAGGGAGATAAAGGTTCCAACTTAATAATTATATCAATCACAATCTTCTTTATTTTCATGAATCTACTATTATGTCGTTTAAAAATAAATTTATTAAATTTTATGGTAATTAAATAATGTGACAATTTGTATATGGTTAAATGTTTAAAAATTCATTGTTAAAAAATAATGTAATAGTTCATATGTTTTCTTTCACGAATATGCCCCTTACCTGACTTTTGGTTGGTTCATAATTATCCATCAAATGGCAGATGAGTTTTTGAAAAAGGATTGCGTTGTGAATTTTTACCATATTTTATTTCTAATTGGGATCCGACTGTCCTTCCTTCCACTATGTGATCATGAATGTGGTTTAATGCTTAACTCACTAAGTTTTGTACTACTAGCTTCTCATAATTGCCAAAAATCTTGTAGTTGAATTGGCGTATCCCGATGCACAAAGTGCTTAGGGATCCAGGGAGAAAAAGATTCGAACTGCAGAATTAACAGCATGATGTAATTATCTCTAAAAAAAAAAAACTTCGCATAATTATGACTCCACAAGTAAATTCTATTCAAGATTCTGCTATTTCATATTGTTGAATGAATAGGAAAAAATGTAATAAATAAAACCTTAATGGAATTGAATTGAATATATAGGTGTGGAGACAATTTTTGCTTCAAAGGCCAAGGGCTAAACCATATTGTAACCTTAGGCAATTTTGTTATCTCACGATCCTTCCTCAGGCAACATAGAAAAGATTTACTTCCTCTTCATGCCATATAAGGGATGACCAATGGTGATAGACCAAATTAGTGGTACTCTATCACCACTAGTCATCCCTTATATGGCATGAAGAGTAAGCAAATCTTTTCTATGTGAGACAACAAAATTGCCTAAGGTTACAACATAGTCTAGCCATTGACCTTGGAAGCAAAAATTATCCCCACAATAAGCCTAAATAAAAATAGCCCGAAAAATGTCATTTTGGCTTCACGATTTGATTGAATAACTACAATGGAGGGGGAGATTCCAACTTATGAAATAAATAAAAATAAAAAGCTACTGCAGTGCAGTGATTGGTGAAAGCTAGCTTAAGGGCTAAGTTGCTTCAAGATCGCTGAGGCATAAGGAGATGGTGACAGACAGGGCTTTTATTTTTAGAGTTTTTCACACCCAGAACTTTTATGCTAAAACTTCGACCTGACAAATCATGAGTATAGCTAATTATAACATTATTTAGTGTCATCATCTTTTCTCTTTTTACAGTCTGTGGCGTAATTAAAATTGTGTTTATAGATTTTCTCTTTTTTTACTTGGTCTTATTTCATGGCCCTGCCCTATCATTAACCCCTGTTTTTTAAGAATAGAAGACTCATTAGCCTTTTTCTTGTTCCAACCACTAATTGTGAGTCTGTGACCTTTATTACAAATTCTCATACTTTCAAATGACGTAGTTGAGGTAAACTTACAAAATTTTAAAAATTGATAATTAATAATTAATAATATAAATTATAATTTATACTCATAAAGTTTGAGATAGTTTTAATATTATCTCTTAAATTTTCAAAGTTTTAATCCACACCTATAACATTAAATAGCTTTTGGATTAAAGTCTTTTTGTCTATGTCTTGTGCTGAAATAATTCGTTTAGTGTCACTTCAAGATGACATAGTTTCTTTATTCAAAATTACATCATTTGCACATTATGATGTTTCTAATGAAGAAATCAAAAGTTCAAATTTCCACTTCCCTATTATAACTATTGAATTTATAATTATAAGAAAATAAAAACAAAAGCCTACAACATTTGTGTTTTAAACTTTGTGAGATATTTTCTATAACAAATACACAAAATATGTAAGATGTTGAAGAGCTATAGCTATATCTGGTTGAGTAGTAACTAGTAAGGTTATGGAAGGAAGATCAGAAGATGTTGAATTTCCAAAGGACGACATGTCACCACCGGCCATCCCCATATTTGGTATCACCGAGGATTGACGAGATCAAGACATTTTTTTATAAAAGATGATGTCAACAAAAATCTCCATTTGTTTTCTATTTTTGTTTCCCATTTATGCTACATATTTGTAACTATTTTATTCCTTTAGTTTTACAAAAGTTGGGTTCATTTTCCTTCCCCTATGGCTATTATCATAAGGAAAAAATAAGTATTCAAAATTTGATATTTTGGATTCTATTTTTTTTTTCTTATATTTATGCTTCAACTTTTTAACTATAGTTAGAATTCTCTTAGCTTTGCAAAATACATATTTTTTGGATTTCCTTCTCTATTTTTTAAAGCCTTTCCTTTATAAAAAAAAAAAAAAAAACTTTTCAGCAATCAGCACACTAAAAAAATGGTTTTTTTTTTTTATATAAAAAAAAATTAATGATTATAATAGGGATGAGAGTGAGAGTGGCTATATAATAGAAGGAGAGGGTATGAAACAAGGCACGGAATGTAGGCAAAACTGATCAATAAATAATAAAAGAAGTGATAATCTTTTGCTGTGAATCCCTTGTCAACTCTAGTTCTTCAACCCATACTCTACAAATTAATTGTCTTTGGGTTTACATAGAGAAATTTGACCCTACAGTTTCTTTATTCAAAATTACATCATTTGCACATTATGATGTTTCTAATGAAGATATCAAAAGTTCAAATTTCCACATCTCTATTATAACTATTGAATTTATAATTATAAGAAAATAAAAATAAAAGCCTACAACATTTGTGTTTTAAACTTTGTGAGATATTTTCTATAAATTACAAATATACAAAATATGTAAGATGTTGAAGAGCTATAGCTATATCTGGTTGAGTAGTAACTAGTAAGGTTATGGAAGGAAGATCAGAAGATGTTGAATTTCCAAAGGACGACATGTCACCACCGGCCATCCCCGTATTTTGTATCACCGAGGATTGACGAGATCAAGACATTTTTTTATAAAAGATGATGTCAACAAAAATCTCCATTTGTTTTCTATTTTTGTTTCCCATTTATGCTACATATTTGTAACTATTTTATTCCTTTAGTTTTACAAAAGTTGGGTTCATTTTCCTTCCCCTATGGCTATTATCATAAGGAAAAAAATAAGTATTCAAAATTTGATATTTTGGATTCTATTTTTTTTTTCTTATATTTATGCTTCAACTTTTTAACTATAGTTAGAATTCTCTTAGCTTTGCAAAAGACATATTTTTTGGATTTCCTTCTCTATTTTTTAAAGCCTTTCCTTTATAAAAAAAAAAATTAATTTTTTTTTTCAGCAATCAGCACACTAAAAAAAATGGTTTTTTTTTTATATAAAAAAAATTAATGATTTTAGTTAATATAAACCTGTATATAAAGAAATCTTAAAGTGGAAACTTAATTACAGTATTACTTCAAAGTTAGGCTTAATAATAAGATTGGAAGAAAAAGATTTATCCATTATATAGTTTATATAATTTGGACTTTTATAAAATCAGTGAATATGCAATTTCGCCTTTTTCATGTATTGCTACTATGTAGTGCATGTCATAAAAATAAAATGTGATAAGAGCTATAAAAAAAAAAATTTAGGGATTGAATGGTTAATCATTTTCTCAAAAAATGAAAAGAAAAGAAAAGAATGAATAATTGAAAAAGGGTCCCGATAATTAGTGCTCTAAAGACATTTGTTGATAGACCATTGTAGGAAAATTTTTGAAACCACTTTTATAAAAAATATATAAAATTTATAAAGAAAAAGTAAGTCAATTTTTTTCTTTTTTCATAAAATATTTTTAAAAATAGTTCCTAAATCAATACTTTTAATTAAGATATCCATTAAGTTTTTCCATTAAAAAAAACCAAAAATTGGAGGGGATAACAACTAACGAGTACCATGAAGAGGAAGATTATCGTGTTGCGTGAAACCCACAAGAGCAGAGTATGAGAATGAGAGAAGACCTTTGCACCATTTGTTCATGGACTTGAATGATTTCCATTATTATCATATTAGTCATGTTAGAGAAAGCATATGGAAAAATCATACTTAATATACTGCCAGGGATGGACTCAGAATTTCAAACTGGGGCGGAGATAAGGAAAAAAAAAAAAAAAAAAGGTGTAAATACACATATATATAGTATTAAAAAACTATCAACTAAAACAAATACACAAAAATCATTATTTCTTAATATATTAAGATACAATCATCTACTAATAAAAACAAAAGACATGAAACACTAATGTTTATTAATACAATCATCTATGAAAAAGGAATTCGACACTCTTTTAAATCTTCAAAATCATCTATGATTGAATCCAAACTAAATGTCAAAGCTATATTCTTTTCAATGTATAAATTTAGTATTTTTCACTTCTTTTCAATTTATAAATTTATCTAATTTAGCATTATGAGTTAATAACAAGCGTAAGTGAATCACTGATATTTTCTTAAATTTGTGTGACAATTTACTATATTATATGATTTATTTTTGTCTTTTGTTTTTGTATCTCTACTTTTATTTATCTCTTTGTCTTGGTCTTGTCTCCATATTTCTGACACTCACCCAGTCCCACTACCAACACTATGAATTTATTATGGACTACCACCAAAAGCTTTTCCTAACTTTACCATTTTTTTTTCTATTACTTGTCCCTGTTATTGCCCAACTACAAGTCAACAAACAATCAAACACTACACCGATATATTCTCTCTCTCTCTCTTATGTATAGAATATAAGAGAGAGAGTCAAAAAGCCAAAAAGCCAAAAAAAAAAAAAAAAACACCACAGGCATATATTCAATTCACAATCACCAATATCAGTTCATCACTATCAGTAAAAACACAAACACCACAAGTCCACAAGCACAGGTTGTTAGATTCTNGTCACAAAGCCAAAAAGCCAAAAAAAAAAAAAAAAAAAAAACACCACAGGCATATATTCAATTCACAATCACCAATATCAGTTCATCACTATCAGTAAAAACACAAACACCACAAGTCCACAAGCACAGGTTGTTAGATTCTAAGATTCACAAACAATCAAACATTATATTAGGCTTTGAAGGATACATTAAATACTTGTGCTGGAGCAATGAAGCTGGGCTGGGCAGATCAAGCAACCGGTGGGAAGATAGGACTCATGTCAGCGTGGCAGCATTGGTGAGTGGCCGTTTGGGTCTGCAACAGCTGACAAGGACTAAAATGAGTTTGCGAGATGGGTCTTGTGTGATGGCAGCATGGGCAGCAAGATGGGTCTTGCTCGCGTGTGGTTTAGTGTCAAAATAGCATTTCTCCTCTGCTGTGCACCATTCATTCATTCTTTCATTTATGATCTTGCACTCTATTTTCCATTCTATTCTACTTTAACCTTGCAAAAATCAGAATGTAACATGAGTAAATAAGGGAGCATAGGACAATGTAAAGAAACAATTTTAGCATCAGATAAAAGACTGCAACATATAATAGCTGTCTGAATTTTAACTTTCTGCAACACCATTTAAGAAGAAATGACACAAGGCACATTCCTTTTTACTTTTTTTTTTGTTTGTAAATAGTTATAATGGGGGTGAGGGTATTTGAACTCTAGATATCTCTATTGAAATATCATGAGATGCCAACCAATTGAGGTACAACTTAAATACTTTTTTGGTGCTTTTGGAGGGAATAATTCTGCTTTCAAATGCACTCATTTCCAACTTCAATGTATAGATCCTATTCAACTAACAAAATTACATAAAAAGTAAAATAAGTGTGCACTTCATGGACATTTATACATGTTCTTATTGTAATAGTAAGCGGGTTCATTGGGTTTATCTAGGGATATTGGCTTATATAGAAAGTGTGGACTAACATCTTGCTGTCACTTGATTTGGTTGAATTTCAAGTTGGTGACACTGCAATTTTTTTTTTTTTTTTAATATGTTGATTTTCCTAGACAATTTTTTAGTGAAAACAAACAAATACATTCTTTATTTTTAATATATTTTTTCCTTAGTTGTTTTCTTAGCATGTATCATGAGTAAGGAGTTGGTTGATATGATAATCATAATATACATGAGATGCCAACCAATTGAGGTACAACTTAAATACTTTTTTGGTGCTTTTGGAGGGAATAATTCTGCTTTCAAATGCACTCATTTCCAACTTCAATGTATAGATCCTATTCAACTAACAAAATTACATAAAAAGTAAAATAAGTGTGCACTTCATGGACATTTATACATGTTCTTATTGTAATAGTAAGCGGGTTCATTGGGTTTATCTAGGGATATTGGCTTATATAGAAAGTGTGGACTAACATCTTGCTGTCACTTGATTTGGTTGAATTTCAAGTTGGTGACACTGCAATTTTTTTTTTTTTTTTTTAATATGTTGATTTTCCTAGACAATTTTTTAGTGAAAACAAACAAATACATTCTTTATTTTTAATATATTTTTTCCTTAGTTGTTTTCTTAGCATGTATCATGAGTAAGGAGTTGGTTGATATGATAATCATAATATGTTCTAGATGCTTATATCGCAAGTTCGCTTTCGGTTCCTTAGCTGCTTTCTTAGCTTGTATCATGAGTAAGAAGTCCTAGTACTAGAATTTTAAAATGTTCTAACATTAGGTGGAAGGGGATTTTTTTTTTTTTTTTTTGGCAATTATGTTTTCAAAAAAGGATTCAGTCTTTTTTCTTAAACTTTCCAGTTTGTTTGCAGAAAGCATGCATGTCTTTGTATGGCCAATTCTATTACAACAATTGGAACAACGATCTTGACATGAAAATCTTTGGTCGATGCTGAAGTCCACGGGCAATAAGAACATCGCCATCACATGAAGAGCAAGTATTGTCTGCGTAAAAAGGTTTTGAAGCCAACATGATGAAAGCCATATTTAGTGCTCGTTTGGCTGGCACATTTCTGAATCACGTTTGACATCTGCGTTTTTTCAGCCATTTTTTTATTTCTTTTTTTTACGCGTTTCCAGCTAAATTTTACTGTAGCAGTACTGTAGAGGTTACTATTTAATAAACAGTAACCGCAATAGTTGACTTTTCAGCACAAATTTCACTATTCATGAACCTACAAATTTCACTTTTCAGTAATTTTTTCATTTAAAAATTATTTGCTATAGTTTTTTTCAGTTTTCAATTTTCAATTTTCAGCTGTATCCAAACGGACCCTTAATGAGCGCCGAAGAAGACAAAGAGACATTGGCCATTGTGTCTCTTGTTAGATTGAAAGAACCCTAGTTGAGAAGAGGAATAGTTAGCAAATTCTTTTGATGTATACATTTTCTAACATAAGAAAGTTTTTTTGCTAAGATATATATCTTTCTCTCTATCACACAGTTGGAAGTATTTTTTGTGAAGAATATATTTGGGGCGGTTTTGACATGTACTTAGCCTCCGTACTTTGAAACTAAGGATTTTTTTTTTTTTTTGGTTGCGGCAAGGAAGAAGTAGTTTTCGGCCCATTTGGTCTTATCCAAGGGAAATTTAAAGGCTTGTCACTCTCAAAAAATAAAAATAAAAATAAAAATGAAAAAGTGCCTTGTCTCTATTTTGTGTGTGTGTATATATATATATATATATCACTGATTCACTGTCAAACATAATACATTCACAAGAGGATCAACTATCTTCAAGGGGATTATTCCTCAATGATTCTAACAATTATGATTACTAATTATATATATACATATATAATCGTTACTAACATCACTTCTATTTATATATATGCACACGCACACAACGGTGGAGCTAGGAAATTTATCCAGGGGGCCAACTAATTATAACAAAATTCTTGAAAAAATAAAATTCATCAAAACAAATACTTAGTTCCATATATTAACTTTAAAAAATCACACTTTAAAAGCTAAATATTTGAAATTTATAAACTAGTTATATAATTAATTTAAAATATATGTAAACTAAAGAATAATATATTATATATTAGGTGTTAGTATATGAATAGCGAATAAGTTGATTCTAAAAACTAAAGAATAATTCTTCTCAGAAATAAAAAAGAATAATACATAAAGTTATAAACAAACACATACAGCCATACATTTGTTTTAGCCAAAGTTTAGAGTCAGTTTAAACTTTAAAGTTACAAGACAACAGTAAAACTACTAAAAGAGCGCATGGTATCGCCAAAAAAAAATAAAAGAGAGAGAAAAAAAAGAAGAAGAAAGAGCAGAGAGAAAGGGGAAGAAACCGGTGGCTATTGACTTGGACTGGAGCATGAACTAAGCGGACCACGTTGGCGAGGCGACTCCATTGACGGCGTGGTGGCATGAGATTTTCACACAATAAACTAATCTGTTCTATTTTATCTGTACTTTTTCCACTGTTGATTTGGATTTTTTTTTTTTTTTTTTGAGAAACTATTGATTTGGATTTTATACTATTGGGGCTTTGCAAGTATTTAAAGAGGCCACACCCATAGCTGATTAATGGGCCAAGGCAATATTTTGTTTTTTGGGTTTTTCTTTTCCAATTTAATGTTTTGGGTTTTTTGTTCCATTCTTTTTACAAGTTTAAATATTTGAGGATCAAATATAAATGTTTAAGGACTAAACTCTACTCTATCTATTTGCTAATAACAAAAATTTCTAAATTTTTTATTTTGGAAGGTCAAATTCTAAAATTTGGGGGGCTGAGAATAAGTTGTAAGTGATTTTTGTTGGTTCTTGACAAATCTAATGGGTATTTCAAAAAGTCAGGGTGGGCCATGGCCGCCCTCACTCCCCTTGACTCTGCCAGTATGTATGTATATATATAACAAAAATCAAACAAATAAATAAATTGCAATTATAAATATGATACATTGAAAAACCAATAATATAAGGTTAATTCACGATAAAAAAAATGATGTTAATAGTGAGTTAGAATGAAAATCAATAACAACTTTTCATTTATACATATAAGTTTTATTGTGAAATTATAATAGCAGTATCAATACTGTTTTTTTTTTTTTGGGGAACATTCACAGCCCCCACTCACCCCAAAAAAAAAAAAAAAAAAAAACTCCTCTATGCTTTTGTACAATAGTTTTAGTAAATAAATAATCAGCAAAACGCTCAAAATGTAAGAAAGGCTACGTAATTACGACGTGGGCATGATTACATTTATATATAAAGAAGGAGAAGAAAAGAGTATATTTATAAGATTATATCTATATCTATAATCTATATAAAAAAAGAAGAAGAGATTTTTGGTGGTTTGTTTTGCATATAGATGGTTGTTTTGTAGAGCCTTTTGGTTTGTCAATAGCACTAACAAAAAAAAAAAGGAGAGTTTTGGTGGTTTGCTTGCATATAGTTGGTGGTTTTGTAGAGTCTTTTGGTTTTGCTGCTTGGTTAATACCACAGACAAAAGTGTGTGATGCAATAGGCTATGTGGTCACTTTTTTGCCCTTACGTGCATTTATAAGTTAAAGAAAGTTAGGGTTTTTTTTTTTTTTTGCTCTTTTTGTTTGGTCCTTCTATTACGGTTTTACCCCTAGAGATATGGATGGGCTAAAAAATTGTAAGGATCTTACCGGGTGTTTGGTAAGATACTTTAAATAATGGTTTTCAGTGTCTAAACAATATTATATGTATGAGAGATGCTACGTCTATAACAATTTTACAATATTTTTACAACAAATTACAGGTGGTTAGTTGTTATTGGTTTAAATTTAAAACTAACAGTAAAATTACTTTTTTGCCCCAACAATAACAACCAGTAACAATCTACCACTTAGAATTTGTTGTAAAAATATTATAGACATATCATTTTTCTATATGTATTTTCACATATTTTTCAAAAATACAAACAACATTACCAAATGCCCCCTAATCTTTTTGTTCTCAAAGTATATTAGTTAACTACTCCAATGAACACTCCTAGAAAGTTTTGGCATCTAGCAGAAGTTTGGAGAATGCTTTTAGAATGCTCTCTTGTCACTCATTAAAGTAGGGAGAGGATGGATATGGGAGTAGAAAATATGGGTTGAAACTTGAAAACGTTTACTTCATTTTAATCAAAATTGATATATTTGTTATGTTTGTTTTTGTTATTTTTTCTTTATGGAATTTTATAGCCTTTTTTACTCTGAAGGAAACTTTTTGGAGTTTATTACTTATTAAAAAAAATAACTTTTAGTAATTCCTCAAATGATAATGCCTAATATTAAAGTCAATCGTGATAGAATCGTAATGTTGCTTATGTAAGCCTCTTTGATTTTCCAAACCTTCTATCTCTTTATTTATTTATTTTTACATAAACAAGTGAGAAGGAGTTCAAATTGAAGTTTTCCACGTGAAAAGGACCGATCAACCGTATTAAATTCCAAGGCTTTTTTTTTTCTTTCTTCGGATAGGAGTTACTAACTCCTAACCTTTCTTTGTTATCAAAATGTCTCCTGTGCGAGGTGCGGGTTCAGAACTAGTTTCGTATAAATATGTAATAGTAAGCAAAAGTGAATAATATCTTTATTATTAAAAACGACCTACTGAAAAATTGTATTTACTACGTATTACTTTTTGTTAGAGAATACGTGTCTGTTTTCTTTGTCAAACTGCTCAAAAAAAAAAAAACAAAAACAAAAAAACAAACAAACAAACAATGGTAACAAATGAGTTGGTGCACTTGTTGTAGTACTGGTACTTACTGAGAAGCTGCGAGCGCTGGGCAAAATTGCTGCTTCTAAATTAATTGGTTGTGTGGGTAGCATTATTACTTTATTAGCAACACATACGTCCAATTAATGGAAAACAAATTTATAATTTTTATAACCGCATTTTTTTTTGGGTTAAAATGATATCCCTTCCCTAGCTGGCTAGCTAGCACCGGCAGAGTTACCTAATTACAAACAAATTTAATATAATAGTCTAAAATGTTCTAATTCAATAATTATATATGCACATACGCACTTTACAGATATCTTAATTTACGTGAATAAAGACGATGTAATTAGAATTTTAAAAGATATTATTTCTTCATCTAAACAAATGATATATACATCTTTAGGTGTATAAATTTTTGTGATAATATATAGTTATATATCTATTTATGATCTTACATCTTTTATTAATCTATGTATATATATATATATTGACCAATTATTTAATTTTTCTTTTCCAATGGATCGATTTTCTTTTCTGATGGAGATGTCTATAATATACAGATCTTGTTCATTTATTGATGAAAAGCTCCATGATTTTACCTTTGTCATTTGATAGGTCTCTTCCTTTTCTTTCTTACTATAGTATTTTCAATCCCTTTCCTTCCTCATCGCTCATTAGTTCGAAACTTAAGCTTAAACTATAAAAATACTTCTTTGGGATTGGGAAGCCCTAAAAATCAACCGAATGACTAGCAATTTTTCTAATGCAAATTGTATTTCAAATTGGGAACTTAATATTTATATTCATCTGCGTATGCATCTTGCCTTTTGGTTTTGGGGGATATTATAAAATAAGGGTTTTTCAAGTTAAGTATGTTAGTGTGGCAATTAACTTAATTGGTAAAGTCTCCATAAGTTGAAATTATTCTATTAAATCTGTAAAATAAAATAAAATAAAAAGTGTGTTATTCCATGCTACTAAAGTTCTAAGAGTACAGCCAAACCACATCACTTGCAGTATGATTATTCAATAATATGTAATGTCTAAAGCACAATTAACCAAAGAATAAAGTTATGGATATGGTAATTTTACAACAATTTCACAATAAAACTTATTAGAAGATAAGTTGTTAATAGTTCGCAAAAAGTGATGTAATTGATGACTTAGATGAGAATTGATAACAACTTATTGTCTAAGTTTTGTTGTAAAAAATATAGTGCCCATAGCAATACTCAGCAGCCAAAATTTCTTAGGAATTGTTGCACCGCTTGCATTAGGTCTTCTACCTAAGCATATTACCATCTTTTTTGCAATCATATCACAGTCCTAATAATATGAAGATTGAAAGAAAAGTTTGGAAAGAACCATCTGTAAAATAATTTTGTTCTAATCACTTATTTAAATGTTATGATTAATTTAGTCCATAATTGAGATTCGAGATATAACTAATGGGAACAGAAGAAGAAGAAGAAGAGACTGGATGAATGGACATGGAACAAGTGAGAGGATGTAGACTGGATTATTTATTTATTTATTTATATTATTAGATTTTTTTTGAAGAGTATATTATTAGATTATTAAGTAAATGACATGCAATTTGTAACTTTTGGTTCCCCAAATGGTTCACTCCTAAATCCCTAATTATTTAAACCCATTTAATTTCTGCCTCATCAGCTGCTGAAACAGCGTGCTTCTTTACCATTTTTATTTTTTTATTTTTATTAACCATGAAAGATATATAGGACAAGAAATATTAATTGTATAAATAATGCTTAATGCATAGTCAATTACGTACACATATGCAAGTGCACATATGCATGGTCAAAGTCGTTGAAGTGCAAAGACAAATGCAGTCATGAACACAATTATATATATCAAAATTATGTGAAATGTCACATTCTTAACATTTTTACAATAATTTTCCAACAAATTCTAAGTGGACAGTTTTTATTGATTCTAATATGAGTCCACCATTACAATTACCTTTATATTCACTAGCAACATTCAATTATAACTTATCAAAGTGGGTTGTGTTTTAAAATTTGTATCACGTGTGGTGCTTGTGTGGTGAAGTTGGCAATTTAGTGGCGCTTATGTCGTGCAGTTAAACATGTGGCACATGTATGTGTGACTCGTGTGATAAAAAGCAAATGATGATATTTTATTTTGTTAAAATTAGATTAGATGTATTAGATGATAATCTATAGAAGTTATTCTTTTTTATACAAAAATAACTATATAAACTTTTTTTTTTGAAGGTTTATGAATAATTTGAAAAGTCATTATGTTTAGAAGTGTGTCAATTCAAATGAAGAGTTATAGCCGTTGGAAAAATATATGAAAATTTCTCAAAGTAATTAGCAAAATTATATAATGCAATTCAAAAGATATATCCGTATAGTATATTAAAACCAAAATTGAAAGAATCAGGAACTTATTGAGTCGAGGCATGAAATCAAATCACTTATCCTTGAGTAGTGATTTTGCCCCCGGCCACTAGGAAAACATTTTGTTGAAAATGGCTTAGGTGATTGCTCTCCTAAATATAACTACAACACAGTTTTCTTTTGTGCACTCACAAATAGAGTTTCAAACTTGTCTTATTGGTTGTCCAAATAAATTTACAATAGTATATTTTTAGGTATAGGAATGAGGACCCGCTTACGAAATTCCTTGTAACTAGCCCCATTTTAAAAATGAAGACAAAATGATACAAAGGAAAGAGCATGACATGCATTGCCGCATCCTCAAGCCCTTTAAAGGATCTATTTAAGTTTGGAAGCATATTTTGGAAAGAATGGAACAATAAAGCTAGGGACACAAGAAAATTTCACAACATTTTCAAATTAGTCTATCACCTCACACATTCTATAATTAATTTTTTTTTATTGGCCCATATGTGAGGTGACATGCTAATTTGGGAATGTTGTGATTTTTTTCCCCTTAAAATGGTATAAAACTCTTTAGAAAAGAAAATAAATGTTTATCTTGAAAATGAAAATTAAGGATTGAAAATGAGATGAATTTGTTATATTGGCATTTGGTAATGTTGTTCTAGTAACGTTGTTTGTATTTTTTGAAAATACATATGGGTGAAAAAATATATAAAAATACGTGTAATGTTATTTAAATACTGAAAATCATTATTTAAAATACCTTACCAAATAAGACCTCCTATGTTTAAAATACCTTACCAAAGACCCTCTTAATTTCCAGAAATGTGTTAGCTCTCTGAAACCGTACGATAGATTGAACAGTGGGAAACGTAAGGGAAATTCAGCTACCCATGCATGATGCACCCACCACGCACGTGAGATCGAGAGTAGATTGAAGATTGGGAAAAGGTGACGGAACTTCACCTACCAGCGTAGTCGCCAAACGCATGCATTATTTAAGATCCAATAGATTTGTTTTCGTTATAACTAGAGCCTAGCTGATCGATCTAATTTCTTCTATGTATTTGGGCAATGATGAGTTTTGGGTAAGCTTAAAAATTTATAAAAAGTCCAACAATAACTCTTCATTATCTATAAATTCAGGGTCTGAATCATTATCAAATACACAATTTCGTAAGAAATCTTTTTTTATTTTTTATATAACTTTAGAAATGCTATTTACAGTAGTTAATTTTGTTCTATCCTGAAGGTAAATTATTTTAAACCTGCCAAAAAATTCATTTTTGTGGGAGAAAATATTACATTATCATTAAAGATATTGTTTAATAACATCTCAAATTCACATTATCTTTCTGATAATTAAACCTACTCATTTTAATTTTAGTTTTAGAAAAAAAAAAAAAAAAAAAAAAAAAAAAAAAAAAAAAAAAAAAAAAAAATTTTTTTTTTATTTTTGGAGAAGCTACTCATTTTAGTTAACAATTCATTGGTTTACGGTGTAGAACCATGGTGTTATCGACGGTGTGGTTTTGGAGGAAAAGTTTAATTTCAAATATATAGCGTACTTTACCGTGCAATGCTCTCCATCCTTTGGTAGAATCAATATTTGATTTCAGATAAAACATATATTTTGTTTTTGAGAAAAAAAGGGGCTGGGCTTACATGCATGTGTAATCGTCACCCCCACACCTTATGATACATTGTCACTTATGCTGTGTTTGGAAGTTTGAAAGAAGAGCAGAAGAGAATGATTATTCTCTACCTTACATAATAATAGAAATGTTGTTTTCTCAAGAACTACCATCAAGTCGTAGCGTGGAAGGATGGTCGACTGGCCACATTGAGGACAATTTTATTGTGATCCTTGTAGTCTAGTTTGGTTAATGTAAGTCAATCAATGAAAATGGTGATGTTGACTTGAGGTACAATAACGATGAAGGAGTGGGCCAGATGCAATGAAACAAACTTGTGTGAGTTAAAACAACTGTTGAGATGATTGGGATCTCAAGAGCTCTTTCATCGTCACAATTATTTTATACAATGAGTAAAAGGTTTAAAATAGGAGAGCTAAAGAAGAAGATAAAAAGTGTTGAAGATTTATATTATAAGCTATGTACAATAAGTTACCGAGGATAAAAGCAAGGGAGGGTTAAAGAACATAAAATTGCTTAACTAACTAGGGAATCTCTATTCTCTCCTATCTTGTCATCCGCTATAAATGTGAGGGGAAGACTCTCTTTATAGTAAGTGATCTTCCCTCAAATGTGTGGGGAAGACTCGGCTATCTTTTACGAGTTTGGGTCTCTCCTTGGTTCTTTCATCGGCTCGACATCCTTGGTCAATTTTGCTCGAGGGGATCAGATCTTATCGGCTTCCATCAAAAGACAGGGGGTTACTCCTTGGGGTGGACCCTTCGTCCCTTTGCCAGGTCCAACCTCTCTCTCCTAAAGGTTGTGGGCTGACCCTGATCCCTTGGATAATCTTGCTCTTTTTATGGGCTTGTGGCCCACGGCCTGTGGAATACAGCCGAAGGACCACTCTCCTACAAAACCTATTCATTTTCTCAAGAGTTTTGTATAATTAATTATATAATGAATAGTTTTTTAATAGAATTATGAAGCCATAATTCTTATATGGTTTTTTTTTTTTTAAATATTAATGTGACGATATTTTGTTAGAGGTTAGAAATAGGATGTTTTATAGTGAATCCTTAGAAAATTTAATGTTGTTAGTAAAAGTAAGTACATAATTAGCTAGGTTTGGTGGATGAAAGAAAAGTAAAAATTATTGCATGATTCTTGTTGATGCTCATTTTTGGGAAGCCTAGTAGAAGGAAGAAGCCCAGCAACATGGGCAAAAAAGAGTTAGTAAGAGCATTCACACCAGTGTATCTAAAATCATGTAAAATAGAAAAAAAAGCTGATTTTACACATTTTGGCTCAAAATTACATTGCATCAGTTCCTCTAAAAATGTCTAAAATCGTTTATATCTATACACGAGCTACAGTAACCGTGTAAATTTACACGGTTACTGTAACTCGTGTATAGATTAGTTTATTAATTTTTTTCGCTCCTTTTTTCTCTCTCTCTTCTCCGGGCTCAACAAACTCACCACTTCTCATTTTCTTCTTTTTCCTCCGATACACAGAAACACACTCACACACAAACACATCCACACACAGCTCCGATCAACACAGATTCACTTGCTCAAAAAATTTTTTTTTTTTTTTTTCGAGATACACAAACACACCCACACACAAGCAAACCCACACAGACAAACAAGAAAGATACTGATCGGAGCTTGACTGGAACGATCGGAGCTCGTTGATGGAGCGGAGTGTAGATCGGAGATGTGGCGTTGGTGGATCGGAGCGGATCGGGTCGGATCGGCGCGAAGCGGAGTGGAGCATCGGAGCGAGCGAAGCGGAGTGGAGCGTCGGAGCGGATCGGCGCGAAGCGGAGTGGAGCGTCGGAGCAGATCGGCGCGAAGCGGAGTGGAGCGTCGGAGCGAAGCTCCGTGGAGTGGAGCGGATCGGCGTGAAGCGGAGTGGAGTGTCGGAGCAAGCGAAGCTGATGTGAATGGAGCGTCGGAGTGGAGTGGAGCGTCGGAGCGAAGCGGAGGGGATCGGCGTTTTGTGATTTGGGAGGAAGGCCAGAGAGATGGAGAGAGGGAGAGTGAGACAGTGAGAGAGTGAGAATCAGAAAATGGGTTTAGAGAGAGAGAGAGAGAGAGAGAGAGAGAGGGCGCGTATTTAAGAGGGAGTTGGTTGGTGAGAAATAATAAAAAAATAGAGTGTAATGTATATTTTATTGGAATAACTTGTAAAATAAATGAATTGATGTAGGTGTTTTGTAAAAGTGAATGTGTAAAATAGAAAAAGTAGGTTTTTAGTGTAAAAATAGATGTGTAAAATACACATGCTGATGTGAATGCTCTAAGTGGATAGAAAAACCATTAAACCCAAGTGACAGAAATAATGGATTATAGGCCCATAAAATAAACAAATGGGCCTTAAGGAAGCAAACAGGCCTAAAGAAGCCCAGAGAGAGAGAAGTAGCAAACTCATGAGCAGTATGTGATGTAGAAAAATGAGAATGAGCCACAGTAAGACCGAAGTAATGTAAGTAAAAAAAGTAAGGGGCTGATGGAAAGTCCATGAGCCCCAAGGATGAAGGAAAAGGTAATTAGGTCAGGGAAGCACAAAGGAGTTAGTAAAAGCCCATAAGAACGTAAAATTAGAAAAAAGGCTGAGGATGCCCAAGGAAAGCAAATGGGCCAAGGATGCCCAAGAGGAAATAAATGGGACACATGAGCCCGTAAGCAATGTAATAAAAAAACCTAATGATCATGCTGAGTCATTAAAAGAGGAATAAGCAGTAGGCCCAAAGAGGCCTAACAAACTTGGGGCAAATAACATCACAGCAAGAATAGCAGAGTGATACGGCATGAAATGATAGCAAGATTGCAGAAAAGAGTAAAAGAGTAAGCTGAAGGAAGAAAAGCCCACAATCAAGTAAAGCCTAACCTCTAAAGGGAGCAGGCCATAAAGAATGGAAAGTCAGAAAAATAGTTTATGCCATAAGAAGTCAAGGATGAGCGGCAGAATGTGTAGACGAACTTCTAGACCATGGCAAACACATGAGCAGTTGGCATGTTTTGGACATACACAGAAGTGGAGCATGCGCAAGGCCCAGACACCACCAGCCTGTAGCCAGCCAATACAGGAAGTGGTGGGTCATGGGTCAGAGGTAAGAAGGCATGGTCTGACAGTGGGGAGATAGGAAAACTTATTCTGGGGTTCCTGATCAGGTTCTTTTGGGGGAAATATCATGCTGGGATGACATACTGCCCAAAAGAAATAAGAATGAGTTGGAACCGCTGGGTGCATGCTATGAGGGATAGGGAGAGAAAGAGCACCCACACCGTAGCAGGTAGGAGTGCCAAGACAAACAAACAAACAAAATAGTCTTCTTTGTCTGGTGATGAGGAGTGGCACTGCCAGCATAGGTAAATGCTGGTGGCTGGGCGACTGACAAACCAATGGTGGTTAGCAAGGACATCCAGACCAGACAAAGATAGTTAAAGGCTAAAATAGTAAAAATCAATCATGGCAGACATTATATAAAGGACCCTTGTCGTGCATAACAAGGAGATCACGATCACGGTAAGAGTAACCTCCACGAGAGAATCACAACATAGAAGCAAGCATTGAGAAAAGAAGAGAGAAAGAGAAAAAGAGTTAGAAATAACGAAAGAAAATAGAAAGCATAAAATGGTAGGCATGCACCAATAGGTTGATCTCTTTTCCCTCTAAAGCTCTGCTCTCTATCAAAGACAAATGATTCTTTTAGGCACAGGCCATTCAGGCTCGTTTCCTCAAAGCGATTAATTTCTTTTCCAAGGAGATTATTTGCATTGAGGAAATGGTTCCCTTCTTTGTTTTAGTCCTGTAACATAACTTAGCACAGCAGACTAATATTTTCCTCTTTTATTCAATAAATTCATTACTATTTCTTTCCTACTTATTTCTGCCATTTTATGTACGGGGCGCTTTCTGTTGCTATCCTTTATTTATTTTGTCTAAATAGCGAACGTATTTCTTTTACTATCTTTATTACATCTGTCTACCATAACCTTCTCATAGCAGCTATGCCTGTTATGAGCATGTGACTGAAGTTTTGACAAACAGAGCATAGTTTGTGCACAAGCCAAACCAAAGTAGGTTATAATTGGACCGGTCCCAACTCACTTATTTAGAACACTTAGGCTTAGTACAGCAGGAGGCAGCCCAGCCTAACATTACAAAACGGCCCACCACAATTCTCATCACATTTGAGAGAGTATTTTCATTTACTTATTAGATTTTAAAAAAATAAGTTAAAGTATGACTTCACAAAGATAAAATAAAGTTTTAATAAAATTATACATGAATCAAACAAATAGGAAAAATAGAAAAACCTATGACGCGCACTGACTACTAAGGTTGTTGAAAAAGCAATTCTAAAAAAAAGGGTGGTTTAGAAAGCTTGTAATCCATATCAATTTGCATATGCACATGATGATGCAGGTTTAATTAAGGAAAAAAAAAAAAAGGCTTCAGGATTACTTGACTCTTGTATCCCAAACCATGGTATATTCGAAAAAGGTCTTCGGCCATGGGCCAACCTGGTGTATGTAGTCAAACGAGTCGTCTCAAAAGCATCCTCCTTTCACTTTTTTTAATAGATGAAACTGGGCCACCCACAGGCCACAACCAGTGTAATACTGCTCCGAAACCATACATTCCAAAACTGCAAATGAAATATGAATACAACTGCATAATCTGTTGAACACTATCTCTACTAAATTTACTGTATCACATAAACTCCATGTGTTTACGTTTATCAGACCCAAAGAAAATTTCTGCTTAGTGAAGGCTGTTTTATATCCTAGCAATTTATTTTGTTATTTTTTATTTTTATGTGTGTGCGCATACGCGTGTTGCTATTATGACAAGTGTTTTTCACAAAAAAGATTAGTCGTGAGTTCTAATCCAAAAATTAGCCTCTTCAAAAAATGGGGATTAAGGCTTTCTATCCTAATATCTTTTAAATCTTGCAAAAGTAGAAATTTTGTGCACTAGATGTGGGTTACTAGGTGTGGTCCTCACTCCTCAGCATGTCTCGCAATACTGTCAGCTGTGAGATTATAAGTTAAAAGTATACGTATACACTATTCAGTACACTCTTCATCTCTCACACACAACAACAGTATAAGATTGAATTGGAAAGATAGGCTCCATATCTCTCCTCCATTCCACACCCTCCAACCCTAATCTTCAACTAGCCATCCTATTATTGCCACGTGGAACTGCAAATATCCAAAATGCAATTAATCACCACCAAGCTTCTCCATGGCATTTTTTATTTCAATTTTTAATCGCAAATACCAAAACCTTGTCAGCATATTCCATCATTTAAAAATAAAATAAAAAGATAAACAAATATTTTAAGTAGAACTTTCAATTTCTGGGGAAGGAAAATTGGAATAGACCATTTTAGCTACTATCCAATAATTTATTCCACCCATGTCCCTTCTCATGAGTCATGCCACCTTAAAATTACCTCCAAATTTGTCCAAAACCAGGGGTAGTCACATAAACCCACAAACAAAAAGACACATCAGCCTCCCATCACCAAGCCAACATTTTCTTTCCCATCCTCCAAATCCAAAACTGCCTTCTGCTTTCATCAAAACCTTTTACCCTCTTATTTGTGTTCCAAATTCTTCGTATAAATTCAAGAGGACAAGAAGCCAAGCTTATTTCATGTCTACTATTACTTCTACTACTACTACTCAAAACACCAACTAAATAGAGTTACCAAAAGCCAATTCAATCATAGCTCTTGCTCTCTCAGAGCACTTTGTGATTTCCTTTTCTGAGTAGAGAGACGGAGAGAATGGCAATTTGCACAGTCTACACCACCCCATCTCTCAATTCCACATGTTCAATCTCCACCACATCAAAAACCCAATTGGGATTTCACCAAAAACAGGTAGTTTTCTATTCTAGTGGCAAGAAAACTAGCAAGAGAGGCAGCAACACAACCAGCCCATATGTGATAACATGTACAACATCAGCAGGTGATTCAAAGACAGTTGTGATAGGTCTGGCAGCAGACTCGGGATGTGGGAAAAGTACCTTCATGAGGAGGCTGACCAGTGTGTTTGGTGGGGCTGCAGAGCCACCAAAGGGGGGTAACCCAGACTCCAACACACTCATCAGTGACACTACCACGGTGATATGCTTGGATGACTATCACTCACTGGATAGGACTGGAAGGAAACAGAAGGGTGTCACTGCACTTGACCCTAGAGCCAACAACTTTGATCTCATGTATGAACAAGTTAAGGCTCTCAAGGATGGGATTCCTGTTGATAAGCCTATTTACAATCATGTTTCTGGTCTCTTGGATCCTCCTGAGCTCATCAAGCCCCCTAAGATTCTTGTCATTGAAGGTTTGCACCCAATGTAAGTAACAGTAATAGTATTCTCTCTCTCTATTGATAAATTACTTGTGATATGGTCTCTTGCTATTATACCATATTATTTAAGTTATTATGAAATAATAAATTTAATCATTTAATTTAACATTGTTGCACACACTCACATCTGGTCTCTCGAAGGAAAGGAGAATTGTTCTTGCATCGATCTCATAGAAAAAGAAGAATATTCCATGAAACAAATTTTGTTCTTAATTTCCTTGGAATTTATGTAAATAAGTGGTTAGTTTATATTTTAAATGATTTTTATTTAAGGATAATGCTATGGTATTATTTTTCTTTTTTTTTATTTATCAAAAAAAAATTATTTTTGTTCTTTTTTAACAAATAAATATTTGTTTTTAAACTTATTACCATACTGACTATTTATGAAATTTCCAAAGGACAAAAGAGAAGAAGTGAAGTCTTTACATTTGTCAACATATCTCCTCAGATAAATTACTTATGTAGCATGTACGTGTCTACTTCATATATCTAAAGAAAAATGGTGTCCATAAAATAGCGTTATCATGTTCATGTGTCCTTTTTTCTCTGTTTGTTGTTGTTTTTTTTTTTTTCCGCCATAAGAAAGAAGGTAAGATTTAAACCAAATTATTTTTGGGGGAAAAAAGGAGAATCAGACAATATCACTTAACCATAAACTTCTTGACAATGTTATCATTGTCTTTAAGATGGATTGCAAAATACTTAAATACATTCAATGTTTCTGATTGTTACGAGGGAATTTAGGTTGTCCCCAAGGGAAAAAAAGTATATATATATATATGTGTGTGTGTGTATATATCATTTATTATTATTTTTTTAAAGAAATCTATTTTTATAGGATATGATTATATGCCATACTCTATAAAAAAAATGCCATACTGTGATAGTTGTTTTTTTAATGGTTATTGAATATTGATACATAGGTTAGAGATATAGAGCATTAGTTTATCCCAATTTATTGTATGGCTGAGGAATACTATCTGTTTTGTCATCTTCTTCTTGGTGGGCCTTGCACCATATTTAAGTTCGCGGAACCCTTTTTTTCTTTAAAAAAAAAGAAAGAAAAGAAAAGATAAGTGAATAAAGCTCACCAAAAGCTCACGAATAGCTACAGTTATTTCGTTTTACTTCAAAAGAGGCACTATAATCTCTTATAAGATGATTAAATTTTAATCCTAATTCCTAAAAAAGAGTTCGATAATGATGCTTAAATTATTTGGGAGAATTTTAGTTTTGGTTGGACCTAGGAGGCTAGGACTTACTTTGAAGAGCCCATTATGGCATGCCCTTCACAAAATGCTTTTATTAACAATCTTTTATATATATATCTATATCTATATCTATATCTATATATATATATATATATATAAAGAAAGCAATTTTAATGTAATTATTAAATATATATGTTTATGGTGCCAAAACGGGAAAGTGGTCGCATGAATAATCAGTGAAGTTGTCCTAAGTCCTAACTATTGTATTTGTAGGTTCGATTCACGAGTGAGGGACCTGTTGGACTTCAGTATCTACTTGGACATCAGCAATGAGGTTAAGTTTGCATGGAAAATTCAGGTAACAGTACTGTAACACCTCAATTATTCATTTATATATTAATTATTATAAATAAAAACTCAATTCATCTTGATCTCTATTTATGTGACAAAAATTTCAGAGGGACATGGCTGAGCGTGGACACAGTCTTGAAAGCATCAAAGCTAGTATTGAAGCCAGGAAGCCTGATTTTGACGCATATATCGGTAAGATTTTATTATTAAAAAAAAAAAATGCTTACAAACAAGTAATTAGTAACGTAATTGATGTTACTTCAACAACATAATAATTTTTTTTTAATTAGTTATGTTTATGTATGAATTTGTAAGATTTATGTAATAAAAAATTTGTGGTAGATCTATAATATGAAGAGTACGTATATGGTCATAATAAATTGGTTGGTTAAATTTTAAAAAATAAAATAAAATGCAGATCCACAAAAGCAATATGCAGATGCAGTGATAGAAGTGTTGCCAACCCAATTGATTCCGGATGATAACGAGGGGAAGATATTGAGAGTGAGGTTGATAATGAAAGAAGGGGTTGAGTTTTTCAACCCAGTTTACCTGTTCGATGAAGGCTCTACTATCTCATGGATACCATGCGGAAGAAAGCTTACATGCTCATACCCTGGCATCAAGTTTTTCTATGGCCCTGACACTTATTTCGGCCACGAGGTATAACCATACTCTAATTAATTAGGGATTTTTTTTTTTTTTTTTGCAATTATGTTTTCAAAAAAGGATTCAGTCTTTTTTCTTAAACTTTCCAGTTTGTTTGCAGAAAGCATGCATGTCTTTGTATGGCCAATTCTATTACAACAATTGGAACAACGATCTTGACACGAAAATCTTTGGTCAGATGCTGAAGTCCACGGGCAATAAGAACATCGCCATCACATGAAGAGCAAGTATTGTCTGCGTAAAAAGGTTTTGAAGCCAACATGATGAAAGCCATATTTAGTGCTCGTTTGGCTGGCACGTTTCTAAATCACGCTTGACGTCTGCGTTTTTTCAGCCTTTTTTTTTTTTCCACGCGTTTCTAGCTAAATTTTACTGTAGCAGTACTGTAGAGGTTACTATTTAATGAACAGTAGCCGCAATAATTGACTTTTCAGCACAAATTTTACTATTCATGAACCCACAAATTTCACTTTTCAGCAATTTTTTCTTTTAAAAATTATTTGTTACAGTGTTTTTTAGTTTTCAATTTTTAGCTATATCCAAACGGACCCTTAATAAGCGCCGAAGAAGACAAAGAGACATTGGCCATTGTGTCTCTTGTTAGATTGAAAGAACCCTAATGGAGAAGTGGAATAGTTAGCAAATTCTTTTGATGTATACATTTTCTAACATAAGAAAGTTATTTTGCTAAGATATATATCTTTCTCTCTATCACACAGTTGGAAGTATTTTTTGAGAAGAATATATTTGGGGCGGTTTTGACATGTACTTAGCCTCCGTACTTTGAAACTAAGGATTTTTTCTTTTTTTGGTTGCGGCAAGGAAGAAGTAGTTTTCGGCCCATTTGGTCTTATCCAAGGGAAATTTAAAGGCTTGTCACTCTCAAAAAATAAAAATAAAAATAAAAATGAAAAAGTGCCTTGTCTCTATTTTGTGTGTGTATATATATATATATATATATCACTGATTCACTGTCAAACATAATACATTGACAAGAGGATCAACTATCTTCAAGGGGATTATTCCTCAATGATTCTAACAATTATGATAACTAATTATATATACACATATATAATCGTTACATCACTTTTATTTATATATATGCACACGCACACAACGGTGGAGCTAGGAAATTTATCCAGGGGGCCAACTAATTATAACAAAATTCTTGAAAATAAAAATTCATCAAAACAAATACTTAGTTCCATATATTAACTTTAAAAAATCACACTTTAAAAGCTAAATATTTGAAATTTATAAACTAGTTATATAATTAATTTAAAATATATGTAAACTAAAGAATAATATATTATATATTAGGTGTTAGTATATGAATAGCGAATATGTTGATTCTAAAAACTAAAGAATAATTCTTCTCAGAAATAAAAAAGAATAATAAATAAAGTTATAAACAAACACATACAGCCATACATTTGTTTTAGCCAAAGTTTAGAGTCAGTTTAAACTTTAAAGTTACAAGACAACAGTAAAACTACTAAAAGAGCG
Organism: Quercus suber; assembly: GCF_002906115.3. NCBI lineage: Eukaryota > Viridiplantae > Streptophyta > Magnoliopsida > Fagales > Fagaceae > Quercus > Quercus suber. Next base: position 127,831 of record NW_027071808.1, on the reverse strand, counting down.
CCTGGTATCGCCAAAAAAAAAAAAAAAGAGAGAGAAAAAAAAAAAGAAGAAAGAGCAGAGAGAAAGGGGAAGAAACCGGTGGCTATTGACTTGGACTGGAGCATGAACTAAGCGGACCACGTTGGCGAGGCGACTCGATTGACGGCGTGGTGGCATGAGATTTTCACACAATAAACTAATCTGTTCTATTTTATCTGTACTTTTTCCACTGTTGATTTGGATTTTTTTTTTTTGGGGAGAAACTATTGATTTGGATTTTATACTATTGGGGCTTTGTAAGTATTTAAAGAGGCCACACCCATAGCTGATTAATGGGCCAAGGCAATATTTTGTTTTTTGGGTTTTTCTTTTCCAATTTAATGTTTTGGGTTTTCTGTTCCATTCTTTTTACAAGTTTAAATATTTGAGGATCATATATAAATGTTTAAGGACTAAACTCTACTCTATCTATTTGCTAATAACAAAAATTTCTAAATTTTTTATTTTGGGAGGTCAAATTCTAAAATTTGGGGGGCTGAGAATAAGTTGTAAGTGATTTTGTTGGTTCTTGACAAATCTAATGGGTCTTTCAAAAAGTCAGGGGGGGCCATGGCCGCCCTCACTCCCCTTGGCTCCACCAGTATGTATGTATATATATATATATATAACAAAAATCAAACAAATAAATAAATTGCAATTATAAATATGATTCATTGAAAAACTAGTAATATAAGGTTAATTCACGATAAAAAAAAATGATGTTAATAGTGAGTTAGAATGAAAATCAATAACAACTTTTCATTTATATGTATAAGTTTTATTGTGAAATTATAATAGCAGTATCAATACTGTTTTTTTTTTTGGGGGGGGGGGGGGGGGGGTGGG